>NC_061148.1:2714828-3016475 GCF_905220365.1 Vanessa cardui
AAATACTGTAATGATTCTAATTAAATTAAAAATGCATTTGTAGTATATTATTATTTACAAGTATCCCGAAATAACATCACTTTTTAATCTTAACATAACAACAACAGCCTGTAAATTTCCCACTGCTGGGCTGAGGCCTCCCCTCCCTTAGAGGAGAGGGTTTGGAACACATACCACCACACTGTTCCAATGCGCGTTGGTGGAATACACATGTGGCAGAATTTCTATGTTTAATTGTTATATTTCTATCTTAACATACAAAATTATATAAACATAAATCAAATTTGTAAGAATAACAGTGACTTCACGAAAGATATATTTTTGTGAGTGCCGTGTAACCAAAACATGTGCGACCAACATTAATACATAATCAAAGCTGTGTGTCCGTGTTGTAGAAAACCAAAATCCAAACGTGATTGTTGCACGATAAGGCTCAGTGGCTTTTCGCTTGCGGTTTGCGTTGTTAAATAACAAAAAGTTACTACAAAAGATTGATAGGGAATTTTACAACTATTCACAGCTTGCATGAAAATGAAAAAAAAAAAAAAAATCTTAAAGAAGTGTTGGTTAAAAGGCAAATAATACTAAAGGAAAATTCCCAATCTTATGAAAATATCTCTATACAGCGGATGCAAGCTCAAACACGTGCATACTCGTAACGAGTATGTACCTCGGTCTAGGCTGCGCGAGGTCCCGTGCCGACGCATTGTGCGGGGGCTCCGCCCCCAGGGGCGGGGCTCCGCTAGCGGACGATATCGACGCGCTCTTGACATGCGTCTTACCCACCGTACCGGCCGCGGCCGGCACGGCTCCGGTCGTGCCGTTTCCGGTACTCTTGGCGTCCGGCCCCGCTTGCGCGCTGTCCGTAATCATGGCATGCGGTTAGTTACCCCCCACTGTGTCGCAGCCTCATGCACGTGTATCGTTTTATTCGGAGGGGTAATATTAATAATTATATAAAGTCTCGATATAGATACACATCATATCATAATTTTGTATAACATTTTAAATAAAATTTAATTTTAGATAGTGACATATTATGATGAGATTATATATTTAAAATACACATAATAAATATAATAAGATTTATACGCTTAAGGAGAAAAGTTAATATATGTCCTAGTAAAAATATATATTTATTACAATTAAATGAATTTTGTGTAAACTAGCGAAATTTGTTTGTTAGTAAGAGGCGAGTAAGGTAACAGCCTTAGTCTACACGGGTGTACAACCTATACAAGACAAAACAGCGACCATTTCGACCGTTACCTCGGCGTGTCGTGCGGCGGCGACAGCTTGGGCGCCGCTTGGTGCGCCGTCTGGTGCGCGGTCTGGTGCGGAGTTTGGTGCGGCGTCTGGTGCGCTTCGGTCCTTCGCGCGCCGCTGGTCAGCGTACGAGATCGGGGCTCTAGTTTCGGTTGAGCGCTCGTCGGTCGCGTTGTATTCTGTACCTGTAATTATGAGCAAATTAATTAACGTTCCATAAAATAATAAAAAAAAGAAAAATATATAAGACAAATATATAAAAATGACCTGCATCTGCGCGATCCGCGCCGTATTTTCCTTAATGGATGCCGAGTCGATTGTGTTCTGAAATTAAACATAGATAATGCACATTAACAAATATTCACTCAACACGTACCACAGATAAACTATAACGAACTAGACATTATACGATTAAATTAAGAATAACATTTTCAACTTAAACACGACGCGTTAAAGTTTAATTTACAGTGACATTTATATCAATAAAATAGGTATATGATGTCAAATTAGAAAGGTAATCAAATCGAATAAGCAGTACGAGCTCACCTGTCTTTTGAAATTGGACGTTGTGGTGGTTGACGTTGACGTCGTATTATTCGCAGCGCTCGTTGTCGTACCCACTGTAATATCAAAACAAGAACATTACCCCTGCACGAGAAGAAAAAAAAACAAAGCATTAATATCCACATAGGAAAAAATAATCATATATTGCTCTTTACCACGTTTTTATAAGCTAATAATATATGTAAGGGTGAAATTTTGTAATCGACTTTTAACTAATTTCCTCATGAGCTAGGCTTAAAATTTTGATAGCACAGATTGGATGAAAATGCAAGAAAAAAACGTGGTGTATTAAAATATGTGATTGGATAATTTTAAATTAGTATATCGTGAAAGTACGCTCTAGTTGGTTGGTTCAAGGCGAGTGACTTACCCCAAAATTTATCAAACTTGAAAACCATATCAGAAATTATTATGCTTCGTTGATTTCTTTTAGTTTTATTTATTAAAAGTTGGTGGCTTGGCCAATTGGCCAATCACAAGTACCAATCGACATTGGCGCTGTAAGAAATATAGGACATTCGTTACATCGCCAATACACCACCAACCTTGACAACCAAAGAACCATTAGCATTATTGTTAAAGTGAGTTATATATATCGAAGACCATTTAAAATTAAACCTTCTGTACATAATAGCTCCAGGGGTTTGGTTAGACCTAGAATACAAGAATTTGAAAAAAAAAAAAACGATCAACATTATTTTACAGCCAATTCGAAAAGTAAGCGAAATGTCTAAAACCTCTAGATTATGGCAAAAGTGATAAGCGTTAATGTCGCAAAGCCGTTTTCATGTCAAAGCCTCGAATTATTGACCTGTCCAATTGACCTCCCAGCTGATCTATTAATACGAATGAAGCAATGAATCTATTATTATGAAAGCTGGGTAAAATTTGTGAAATCTATTTCCTACTAAAGTATGATTCGGTTCTCCAACTACATTAATAATTATAAACCTCTAAAACTATACTCAGAAAATGTTCATCATACCTCGAACGACGAGTTGAAAACATGGTATGATTTAAAAAATAATAATATTCGTTTCAAAAGAGTATTATCAAATTTGGTCCATTCGTTTTATGAGGGTAACGAACAAACATACTCAACAGCATGCTCCGAGATAGATAACGCTACAAGAATGAAGAGAGATACTACATGCGATCTGGGGAGGGGATACGATACAGTACAAGGGAACGGTAGAGTTGAAGTAATACTTATTCCTTCTAAATACATCTAAGTTCTAGACTGGTCTAATGAGATTCAACACAGACATGTTTAGTGACAGGTTAGGAGTGCTACGAATGTGCGTTAAACGTACAACATGGGTACCCACTTGTGTTACGATGAATACGAAATTCCACCTAGTCGAAGCTCGATTCTAGCAAGAATAGACAAGGTAGGTGGTGGATGGGTGGTGGTGTTGGTGGTAGGGCTCTGTGCCACTGTCTATGGGCGATGGTGACCACTTACCATCAGGTGGCCCATATGCTCGTCCGCCAACCTATTCCATAAAAACAAAAAAAAAAAAAAAACAAACAAAGTCATGAGTGCACGAGACCGGTGGGAGCGGCATGCAGCGTTGGTTTGTCTGGGGGGGTGTGGGAGGGGGGGGGGGCGGTGGTATCAACTCGAGCGGCATGCGGCGTTGGTTCGTCTGGGGGGTGTGGGGGGGGGTACCTTGCGCGCGCAGCACCTCCGCGCCGGACGACGCGCGGCGGCACGCGGCGGGGCGCGCGCTCGCCGAGATGCTGCGCTGCACGCCGCGGTGGGACGGCGACGCGCCTGCACGCAAAGCGCGTCAGCTGCCGCCCGGTCCTAGCAAAAGCTTCCCGGGGTCCCCGTCGATTGCGACCCGAATTCGATCTCAAAACGTTGCCAGTGCAATTTCCCACCGATTTCAATTCTATTACACTCCAATCTAAGATGGCCCAGTGGTTAGAACGCGTGCATCTTAACCGATGATTGCGGGTTCAAACCCAGGCAAGCACCACTATATATATGTGCTTAATTGTGTTTATAATTCATCTCGTGCTCGGCGGTGAAGGAAAACATCGTAAGGAAACCTGCATGTGTCTTTTTTCATCGAAATTCTGTCACATGTGCATTCCACCAACCCGCATTGGAACAGCGTGGTGGAATATGTTCCAATCTCTCTCCTTAATGGAAGAGGAGGCCTTATCTCAGCAGTGGGAAATTTACAGGCTGTTACTTTACTTTACTTTTTACACTCCAATCACTTTAGAGCTATATCGTCCATAACTGATAGCGAGTGGAGCGACCCCGAAGCTTTTGCTAAAACAGTCTTGAGTCCATCGTATATTTCAGAAAATATACGGCAGCGTTCCATACTTGTCTCCGCTTTCCCATCACATATCACGCGTGAGTTTGATCGTACTGTTCCGACTACGTGCCGACGTGTCGCGGCACTGTCCGTCACGTCGGAGGGGGGCGGGCACACCCGGCGCGACTATAGGCACCGCTTTGTCGCTACGGGACGTCGCTCTACCGCCGTAGACGCGTACGCCGCACTTACAATATACAAATACATGCCGAGAGACCATCTAACACACATAGACTTTAAAAACACACGCGTCTTAAACAGTGTACAGATTCGGAAAATTCTAATAGAGAAAGTAATGAAAGAGTAAACAAGACATCGAGTGAAAGAGACGAAGGGACGCCACGGTAGCGGTATAGTTGCGTGGGGTGTACGGCACGTCAAGCACACGAATATACGATTAAAAATAAAAAGCGACAAACACTACGGTTCGGAAACGAAAGCACACATACGCATTCCGATTAAACAATGTAACCAATTACAGTCTGACTGAGATCGTTGCTACTTCGATTCCGAGTCGTAGTTTTATAACAAATGGACCTCAAATGATATCTGATAGCTCACTATTATTGACTCGAGTCAGAGATGTCCTGTTAGAATAAGCTATGAAGCTCGCCCAAATTAATTTATTGTCATTAAATAAATAAATTCATTAAACCCTAAGCACTTACACTGTATTCAGATGAGAACAAAATGTCAGCAAGGCGATAAGTATCGATTCGGAGTTACGAGTTATTATCAATAGATGGCGCTGATTGATTTTCGTTTAATTTAACTTGCAACACTCTAACGCAATGTAAACGTTCAGGAATACAATTATAAAAAAAAATCTTCATTTCATAGACAACTAAAACGCTAGTAAAAAACTAAATTAGTCCAATAAATAAGGTGAACTGTTCAGTTTAATCTTTAGCAAATAACATTGAAATACGTTAATAGCACCAAAATATCATTTTAATATTAAATCAATTGAATTCTGTTCCATTGACATCGAAAAATATAAAAATGTTTTGTTGTATGAATGTCTATCTGATAGTATCAATATGATACTATTTTAATTTGTTCTCAACTGAATACATTTTAAGCAGTATTATTATTAATTATAATTGTCATAATCGATTTATAAGCCTACTTTACATAGCTTTTTTTTATATATTCCTGAATTTAATCCCTCATTATATGTGTACAAAATTGTTGCATGTTCGTTCGTATGTATGTAAAGATATAGAATTTGTTTCAATTTAATTCGATAATAATTACAGGATTTTTTTATACCAAAACGGCCCACCTCGTAGTAAGAGAGCACGACCCATAGACGCCAGATATGAACTCTGGGAGGCAAACCATTATGTTCCTCGTGCAACTACGTAACTAATTACCAGTTAGTTTCAATCACACGAGAATATCAAGTATTACTGGTGTCTATTCAACCGGACTCGCACAGAGCGCTCTCACCCGGTAATAATAAAATTGCTAATATCCAATGGCGAATTAAATTGAAACAAGCCTATCCGTGTGTGCGTGTGTGTGTCTGTCTGTGTGTGTGTGTGTGTGTGTGTCTGTCTGTGTGTGTCTGTGTCAGTCTGTGTGTGTCTGTCTGTCTGTGTGTGTGTGTGTGTCTGTGTGTGTGTGCGCGTGTGTGCGTGTGTGCGTGTGCGTGCGTGCTCACCGGCGTGCGCGGCGGGCTGCGCGGCGGGCGGCTGTCCGGGCGCGGCGGCGTTGCGCAGCGACAGCGAGGACCCGGAGCGGCTGCCGTCGGACTCGGGCTGCGAGGCACCGGCGCACAAGAGCTTAAGGTTACGCGGGTACGACAGGCGCCGCGGGGCGTATGGGGCGTGCGGGGCGGTACGGGACACTTATAGTCTGTTCGCGTTAAGAATGCAGTGAGTTGTCATTGTTTACCGGCTTTACTCCGCCCCCTTTGACCAATCAAATCTTTTTTAACAGCAGGGTGAAGGTGTATGCATATTTGTGTTAAAATTCCAACAAATTTTATTTGTTTTAAAGACCAAGTATAATTAATTTAAAAAATACACATTAAAATAAAAAATCGAATCGGGGTGTTTAATCAACAAAATTCTTAACACTATATACAATCGTTTGCGAATCTCCCCATCGCGATGTAGAAATTTACATATTTTGACATAACGTCATCTAGTAGCTATAGGTTACATTAATTATTACGTGTACAGCTTGAATAAATTAAATATAAATATATAAATAAACAAAATTTTAATTATAAAAATAAAAATATCAGTTAATAATTTATTAAATGTGAACTTGACTTTGTAATTTGAAAAGATTTGATTGGTCAAAGGGGGCGGAGTCAGGCCGGTAAAGAATGACAACTCACTGCATTCTTAACGCGAACAGACTATAATTGTCTAGCGTTTAAGATACAGGCTCGGCCTAGTTTAAACGCCTAGTGTTTACTAACCTCGATGTCAACATAAAATCATGTAAAATTAGGTATTATAGGTTAAGACTAATGTACATTTCTTGGAGTCAATAAAGATTATTATTATTATTATTTATGTTTCTCTTCTGTTTTTTCTCCCTTTTAGAGGGGTAGTGGAACTGATACACGAGCCTAAGCCAAGTGTATCGGCCTTTAAATAAAGGATCTGATAATGCTAAGAACTTACGAGTGAGACGGCAAGTGTTGAGGATAACTGCTTTCTGAATGAGTCTGATGGTGGATGAGGGCATTTGCAGGGCATTTAGGTTATTCGATAGAGTTTTCGGGACAACGCCCGTTGTAGATATTACAATGGGCAAGATTTTTATGTTATCTACTTGCCATTGCCTTAATTATTATTATTATTACTTACGTCGGTGCTCTTCCGGCCTAGCAGCAGGTACGTCGCGAAAACGTCGTCGTACTTCGCCTCGGCCAGCGAGTACTCGATTTCTTGTCGGTTATACCCAAGGCACACGAGCGCCTCTGCAAGCAAAAAAACAAAATATTAATATTGTTTTTAGGTACATATTCAACAACATACATCATACATATGATATAAACATATATTCTCTAAGAGAACGATATTTTTCTGTTGAACTTTGTATCTGAAAATTTATTCACACTTAATCTTACTAAGGTCAATGATGTTCTAATAAACAGATATGTCATTAACGCGCTAAAAGTGAAGACTAAAAAACGTCCTAATTGGGACGTTTGCCTTTAGTTGTTTTACGTAGTGATACGTTATAATACATCATAATTACGTAGTAATACGTTTTGCGTAATTAAAACATCTAGTTATCTCTTTTACTTATTGTTTTTATCAAACTATCCTTTTTACTTGTAACGAAATGTAAAACTAAACGGTCCCCGGCGCGGCACATTTTTTTCTGTTGTTTAGTTTGGGTATAACATATCTGTTTATTGGAATATCATTGACTAAGGTCATATCTATGAAACTGGAGAATATATTTTCAATTAACATCCCAACACATTATACCTAAACATTAAAGAAACAAAATAAACCAAATAAAGTATACACTTGTATGTAAAACATTTTTGTAATAAATAAATAAATATACATTCATTAAAATAAAATCATATATAACAACGTATCGTGCAGAACTAAATTATAATACTGACGACATAATATTAAAGAGCAAATGAGACCACATATATAGCAGAAATAAAAAAATAACGCATGCGTTCACGTAAGCGAAATAAAACAGTTTAACAATTCCGTCTTATAAAATGTCTTCTTATATCAAAATATGAAATTAAAAGATGGTAAACGCACAAATAATATCTTTACAACTATGTATAATTGTTATAGAAAGATAATAATTAATTCTTAATAATATACGAAATATTTTAATGGCAACACTATTAAACGTCAGATATAGATTTTTTTATCTGTATTGCTAAACATTGAATATAAGTATCGTATATTCTTGTGAAAATTTTTCTTCTTTCTTTCTTTTTAAAACTTATTAAAATATGTTATTATATATTATCTATAATAATATTATAAATGTTAAAGTAACTATGTCGGTCTGTCGTTCATTCACGACCAAACCGCTGAACCGAATTTTATGAAATTTGGTGTGAAGCAAACTTGAACTCCAGTAAAAGACATAGCCTATGTCTTTTATTTAACACATGACAACCAACTTCTAAACCGCGAGCAAAGCCGCGTGCGACAACAACAACAGTCTGTAAATTCCCACAGCTGGGCTAAAGGCCTCCTCTCCCTTTAAGGAAAAGGTTTGGAACATATTCCACCACGCTGTTCCAATGCGGGTTGGTGGAATGCACATGTGGCAGAATTTCTATGAAATTTGTCACATGCAGGTTTCCCCTCACGATGTTTTCCTTCACCGCCGAGCACGAGATGAATTATAAAGACAAATTAAGCACATGAATCAGCGGTGCTTGCGTGGGTTTGAACCCGCATTCATCGGTTAAGATGCACGCGTTCTAACCACTGGGCCATCTCTGCTCACTGGGCCATCTCTACTCCAACAGTGCGACAACGAGTTATTTATATAAGAAGACATGAAAGAAGACGGAAGTTATAAGGATACCACTTATACTGAAATAACATTAGTACCGCGTAACGGTCACGTACCGACTTGCGCTGTGGCGGGCGTTAGCGGGACGCATGAAATATAAAAAACATATCTTGTTATAACCTAGCTTTAGATATACTCCATGTATGGTTCACCATTTTATTACCACATATTGGTCATCTGTGCCATGAAGCACAAACCATATAGTCATGTATATATTTATATATTAGTAATTGTGTTTAAAATTAAGATTTTTCAGTTAATTTTGATTAAAACTATCAATCTAATTTAAGACCTAATATTCAAAATTTTCAAAGCAATAATCCATAGTTTATTTTATCGATGCTAGTTTTTATCTTTTGTTTAACAGACTTGTTTACACTTTAAACCAAAAGTTAAAATTGAATGACTGACATGACAATGAATGACAGACTTCATACAAACAGAGTACAGTACATATAGTTGATACATTACGATGTATTTAATTATTAACAATAACAATCATAATAGTAAACCATACAAAAAGTACATATAAAATGTACAAAATAGACGCGTCCTTGAGTCCATTTATAAACAATTTTAAATCCAATTAGTATAAAAAATTAATTTGTGTTAATTAGTGTGTGAAGATGTGAATAATTTAGTATCCAATTCAGTGGTCAATAGCTAAAGCATTGTTAGTTAGCTTCATATAGAATCAAAACTTTATAAAGCTTTCAAAAGCTGTTAATCTAACACTATGTGCGACTTGTATTATGTGCATTATAATTAGTCTTTAATATATATTACACATGTACATATGTTATATTAAATTGAAGGTAAAGTTCTTAACAATGAATGGTTATTTAAAATAAAGTCTGTTTAGTGCAGTTTAGTGTTCAAAATTACTTAAAACTTACAACATGAGTATAAATGGATATACTAATGAGTTATTGTAGTGTTATACGTCTAATTGCTTAGCGTGTGTACATATTATGATAATACTATTGTATCGCTGTATTACTTGAGATAAATAATGACCTCATATCTACAACTTCAAAAGTCCATTTAAAAATTAAGTTTTAAGTAAATAGCAAGAGTAGACTGGTCACTTAAAGTAAGTAATCAATACATTACCACCCTTCGAGATCTAAATAATTTCTAAGCCAACCAATGGAATAGTGCCTTCATCATTGCTCACACTGAACAAGTATACAAAGTATTATTTGTCGGCGTATAGAAAACTCTGAAATCAGTTCAAATCATTGTCTACTAATAACCAAGAGAGACAAAGACAGCTGCAATTGTATCGAGAGCGAAAGAGATAGAGATATGCGGTCTTCTCAATATGATAACAGATATAATGACAAAGAGTTAGAATTATGAGATATTAGATTCCATGGTTTGCGTGATGTTACAAGGAGTGGTACATGTGTGTCAGTGTCGTGGGCCGTGATGGGCCATGGGTTATGGGTTACGTGCGAGATGTTCCTCTAACCTATCCGCTTGTGGTCCTTGAAGTCCTGCTGCGGCTCGACGTAGGGCCGCAGCTCGTCGTCCTCGTAGCCCATGTTCATCCACTTGTCGCGCATGATGCTCTCGAGCGAGGCTCGCTTCGCCGGATTCAGAACCAGGAATTTCTTGAGGAGGTGTTCGCAGTCCGTCGACATGTAGAACGGTATTCTGTAATTTATAAGGTGTATATTTTAAATAAAGGGTCATTTTTGTCGTACTATACGTATATAACGTATACAACAACAAACAACAACAACAACAGCCTGTAAATTCCCACTGCTGGGCTAAAGGCCTCCTCTCCCTTTAAGGAGAAGATTTTGGAACCTTGCGGGTTGGTGGAATACACATGTGGCAGAATTTCTATGAAATTTGTCACATGCAGGTTTCCTCACGATGTTTTCCTTCAGCGCTGAGCACGAGATGAATTATAAAGACAAATTAAGCACATGAATCAGCGGTGCTTGCCTGGGTTTGAACCCGCAATCATCGGCCATCTCGACTCTTATAACGTATAGTACGACACAACTTAGATGTCGCATCGGCAAAATTCGTAAAACCGATCACATCCGAATGGAGTACGCTATCCCAAATTAT
This sequence comes from Vanessa cardui, assembly GCF_905220365.1. Taxonomy (NCBI): domain Eukaryota; kingdom Metazoa; phylum Arthropoda; class Insecta; order Lepidoptera; family Nymphalidae; genus Vanessa; species Vanessa cardui. The sequence continues at coordinate 2,725,610 of NC_061148.1, forward strand.
CAATATTAACTCCTTATGTGAATATGATCTTTAAACAAAGGTTTTCTGATGTGAATATGATCTTTAAACAAAGGTAATAACTTGTAATATCATATGACCTAATATATTCGTCAATTTGACACGTCGATTTAAATGCAGTTATTTTCTCGGGTTGAACTGACGAGAGAATCTATAGCGACGAATAGCGTCGACTGGCGCGATAGGGAGCTATTTCTATTGGTCGTGTAAATCGGCTGTAATCGGTTTTATATTCATTTCATTGCATTTTCCGATGCTACATGTAATTTGTGTCATACTATACTTTTAAATAATTTCTAGACCCACAATTATTACGAGATTACAGTAAAATGTACACGAATCAAATAACAATAGTCAGTCTCAGTAGTCCAACCACAGGAAAACAAAGGCCAATTAAACATTAGGCATCAAAGAGAGCTTGAATTATTTATCATCCAAAATTGTGATTTTAATGTCGACTAAACTGTTATCAAAACTTTGCAAGTAAAATTAAAGACTTTAGTGGAAGGAATATTTTGGTATTATACATAAAGACATATTGCTCAAGCGCTAGCAGCACAATACAGACCTAATGGCATACACAAATCTTGTCTATATTTTCTTCTTAAATTGAAATACCGGCGTAATAATCCTCTATGGACATGATACACCGGGTCAATAATTATGAGAACCATAGTTATACCTATATTTCCCACGTAGCACTCTTTCTCTCAGCTCCCGTAGCGTGGATCCGTCGAAGGGCAGCGACCCGGAGACCAGCGTGTACAGGATCACACCCAACGACCACACGTCCACTTCCGGTCCATCGTATTTCTTGCCTGGAATTTGTAAAATTGAAGAATTGAAAAAAAAATTAAAATGGACTTTCTTGCATACTTCTGTGATTATTGATATCGTTGCGTATTTATAATAGTGCATATATTGAAACGTTGATTATTGTCATAGATTATTATATGACATAGATTTTTGTTAATTCAACAATAATATGACTTAGATATCTATGTTATTGTCCATAATATGGTGTGGGTCGAAAAAAGTTTTGACAAATTAATTTGACGGAGACGCATCCCTTATATATCTTACACACTATCGTAAATGTTCATTTTGCATTGGATAAGTGGTAAAATAAGCTCCGAACCGTCTCCTCAAAAGGAGAATACGTCTATCTATAGATAGTCGTCCCAGCATTGGGACACATAGAGGCTTGTTATATGTGAGTTGAAACAATTATATATTGTTTGCTATATGTGAGTTTGCTTGCTATATGTGAGTACCTTGAAACAATTCAGGCGCAGCGTAGGGCGGCGACCCGCAGAAAGTATCCAACTTTGCACCAGGAGTGAATTCGTTCGAGAATCCAAAATCCGCTATTTTGATGTTCATTTCGCCGTCCAGCAGGAGATTTTCAGCCTGAAATTGTGTATCACGTATACAGGAACATTTTAAATTTGAGTTCAAAAACATATTTATACATTATTTGTTACGAAAGGCTATATGCCTTACGCGTTGGAATCGTTTTACTCAAACCAACTAAAAGTTCAAAATAATTAATATACGCGATTAAAATCCGTTATAACTATTTTTATTTAAATGTGTAATATTCGCGAAAATTTAAGACAACATTAAATTAAAAGTTATATGTTTTTACATCAATAAAACTATTTTCCTTTTTAAGAAGTAAAAGCACTTTCAATAGTAGCCAGAGTCAAGAGTAATCAGTGCAACAATGATCCAACTATCCCTCTCAAACAGGGTTCCATCATGTCTTACCTTGAGATCTCTGTGTATGATCCGTTTCTGATGGCAGTACTGAACAGCTGACACTATTTGTCGGAACTTGGCACGAGCCTCCTTCTCCTTCATGCGACCGTGTAGCACCAGATAGTCGAACACCTGTACCGAGAAAAAATCCTCGATGTATTCTTACAAATGATAATTTCACAACAATAACGAAACAATAATGAAGAAACTTATTAATTATCATTAGAAAAGATTGAACACAAAACTAAAACATCTTTCGAATATTTCTTTAGCTTTCAAATTAATTACAATACACATTAATTAAGGAATTACTAATACACCTATTTACCCCTCCCTTTAAGCTTATCACTTGTATTAGGAGTGGGGACGACCATAGCCCAAAAAGTCAGGTTCGATCCTGGGATTTTTTACATTGTTAAGAGCCATTACGGTTGAGGCATTATTTCGAATTACATTACATTAATTTTATTAACGTATTTTTAATACGTTTTTGCTATCACATAGTGGTCTCCATCCACAGATAAAACTTACATCGCTAATTCATCTCTAGTCTTGGGAACTAAGACATCAAATCCCCTGTGCCTGTAATAACACCCTCGACAGAGACTAGGACACCACAATAATAAGTATTACTGCTTGCTTTGGTTTGCTTTGCTGCGGTAGAATATTTGCTAGACAGAATTGCACAAAGCTAATCAACGAAAGAATCCTTATCACTATTATCAAAAAAATTATCTTATATGACAATGTAAAATTTCTTTTAATGCGTTAACTTGAGTTTTAAATGTGTTCAATACGATATCATGACCCTGAAGCCATATTTTATACCAATATCCGAGGGTAAGGGTGACCGGCCATGCGTGCGGCGTTGCCTCATTTACTGTCACCCTTTAAATCGATTATGTTAATTTTAAGATGCGTAATAGCACATACGATTTAAAGGACGCGTGACATTGATAATAGTTTTATTTTGAACAATACATTTTTATTTGTTTTTTTATGTTATAGGTTGGCGGACGAGCATATGGGCCACTTGATGGTAAGTGGTGACCATCACCCATAGACAATGACGCTGTAAGAAATATTAAAACCTTGGGAACTAAGATGCTATGTCCCTTGTGCCTGTAGTTACACTGGCTTACTCGCCCTTCAAACCGGAACACAACAGTACTGCTATTTGGCGGTAGAATAACTGGAGAGTGGGTGGTACCTACACAGACCACCACCAAGTAAGAATGAACACGAATTGAAATTACATTCATTCAGGAGTAAAAACCGGGTTTTAGATTACACTCCACGACACTATGGAATTATTTCAACCGATGCAAATAAAGCACGTAAATTCTCAATAACGCTTCGAGCGCATTGAGAATACTTTAACACAAGAAAAAATATTTGAAAAACTTGTCGTTGCAGTTTTTGCGATGCCCGAAATCTTATCGAAATATAAGTACCATAAAATTATCTGTACAATAAAATCAATTTTATAGAAGTTTTGGATATTGATAGAAAGTGAGACAAAAATTAATATAAGGATTTAGCTTCACTTATTTACAAACGTTCAATAGCGGCTGTTCAATTAAATATATATTTATCTCTTTCCATCATCATTGACATGTCATTAGAAAGAAGGAGACAGAATGACTATACATATCAATCGACTAAGTACGTGTATAGTTCGCTCACCTCGCCACCAGACGCGTATTCCATGACGAGATACAAAGTCTTCTCCGTCTCGATCACTTGGAACAGCTTCACAATGTTCGGGTGGTCCAACATCTTCATTATACGAACCTGGAACAAATCAACATAAACTATCAGAACGCTTATAACCGTATGGACACGTAGACATATATAAATACATGACAATAACACTTCTTACTTCCCTGCAGAGCATTTATCAAACAACAACAACAACAGCCTGTAAATTCCCACTGCTAGGCTAAAAGCCTCATCTTCCTTTGAGGAGAAGGTTTGGAAAATATTCCACCACGCTGTTCCAATGCAGGTTGGTGGAATACTCATGTGGCAGAATTTCTATGAATTTTGTCACATGCAGGTTTCCTCACAATGTTTTCTTTCATCGCTGAGCACGAGATGAATTATAAAGACAAATTAAGCACATGAATCACCGGTGCTTGCCAGGGTTTGAACCCGCGATCATCGGTTAAGATGCACGCGTTCTAAACACTGGGCCATCTCGAATCTCGAGCATTTATCACGACGGAATTTTTGTCAAAACTTTCCTCGAAGTCTACGAATAGCCGATATAGGAAAAAAACGATAAGAGCGACAAATTTAACGTAGAAATTTTTGTGTACATTAGAACAAAAAACGACACACTCTTTGAATTCGGTTTGGTAAACTTTCGCAAATAAATTAATAATCGTCTGACAAAAAAATTGTACGAAATTCGAAAGGTAGCTTCTACCGAAAATAATATATAATACGATTTTATTAATCATAAATTAAGTGTTAATTTAATCGATTAAAACTCGAAAAGTTATTAACAGTACCAGTGCCAAAGCCTTCACTTAACTCGATTAATGAAACATGCATTAACAATTGAACATTATAGTTAATTTGAAACAGCGTTTAAAACTATATCGACGTAACATTTGGTGCAATAATTAAAGTTAAGTCGAAGTACCTGCTTGAACTCGAGAGTAATTAATTTATTGATTAGCTTACACTGAGCGACGTCATACCTTTGCTCTTAAGGCGAAAGTTTAAAGCTTGCTGTTTCAATGATACACCTTAGACGGTATTTTCCTTCATAGACGAACGCGGTTTTAAGTTAAAAATCAAGGTGTGCTATACACTGGTTGTCTCGTTATAAAATATAATGCCTATTTTAAATAAATATTGGACAACATCACATACATTACTTTGATCCCAATATAAGTAGCTAAAGCACTTGTGTTATGGAAAATCAGAAGTAACGACGGTACCACAAACACCCAGACACAAGACGACATAGAAAACTGATGAACTTTTTCTACATCGACTCGGCCGGGAATCGAACCCGGAGGTCATTATTAAAGTTATTCATATCGGGTTATTTACCATGTTTTATATACATTCGTATTCTCGAAATGAATAACTTTAATAATAAAAATAGCCATGTTAATTTAAAATCTTATACTACAGAGGTCGTCGTATAATTTCTAATAATTATTGCTGTCGCGTAATGCAAAATCCAGTTTAGTCTAAGAAAAGTATGTTATACAGCATGTTTAACATTTGTCATAGTATAAGTGGATAGTTATAATTACCTCTCTGAACAGTTTCTGCAAGGAGCCGGGGTTGAGTTGCGTCTTATCAATGATCTTGATCGCGACCTCCTTACCGGTCGGCACATGTTTCGCCAACTTCACCTTCGCGAAGTTACCCTTTCCGATCGTTTTCAGGAGTTTGTACTTGCCTTTAATTCAAAATAATTGACATTAAATAAAGCACCTCATTTTTAGATAATATAAAATCCTATCTTTGATCATGTAATTGATACAAATAATATATCCATTGCTCATTTTTAACAAAACAATTACTCATTACTCTGATCCCAATGTAAGTAGCTGAAGCACTTGTGTTATGGAAATCAGAAGTAACGACGGTACCACATACACCCAGACCCAAGACAACATAGAAAACTAATGGTAATCTTCATCGACTCGGCCGGGAATCGAACCCAGGACCTCAGAGTGGCGTACCCATGAAAACCGGTGTACACACCACCCGACCACGGAGGTCGTCATTTTTTATTTATCTTTAATTTTTAATAGGATTTAAAAAAATAAATGGAATTCCTTTATCAACTCGTCCCTTAGCCCAGTTAAACACATTTTGAATGTGTTTAACGACTCCCCTACAACTACTTTTCTAATGAGTCTCGTGTCTTTTAAACACTCAGTAATTCTTCAAGTGGTAATGCACCGATATAAAGTATTGACGGTGCGCGTACCAACACAATGGTAATACTAATACTAATATGTGGTACTCACCAATATGCGGCTCCTCAGACGCCCTCGATCTCGAGGAGACCCTGGCGCTGCCGCCGGACGAGCCGCCGCCACCCGCACCCGCCGAAGTCTCCGACGCGCTCTGAAAAACAAAATTATAACACCATTATAAAAACGCATAATAATATTTAATCAAATTCAATAAATATATTCATTATTCGATATTATATATCTGTAAGAGATAATATCAGATTACAATCCGAGATGTAAATCTATTTAAGATATGTACATACAAATCAATCAATCTACATTTTGCGCCCCAATGAAGAAATTGAACTGCCATACCATTACTAACCTATGTCGTCGTCAAACCTTTTTAATAAAAACGTATCCTCTTTTTAATTACAATAATTAAAGAACTTCAATATTTTACTAAATTTCAATACGAGTATGACTGCAATTCCTCTTACAAATAAAATTATATTATGTAACAAAAGTGAACGAAATCTTTTTTGTTACTAAATTCGATCGCCACATAAAACTTAATTTCTCGGCAAAAAATATGTTGAAAGAAATTGACTATTTACCACAAGATCTTAAATCTAATATATCTTAGGTTACATTATTAAATTCGGCCGTAAGGGACTTGGGAATAGCACGAGTTCAATGACATAAGCCTAGCTCACTACCATTTTATAGCTAAGGTTAGTTTTAGTTCGCTTACACAATATTCTTATATAACTCGTATTTACGTCACTGGAGATAGAGAAGTAGCTTTTGAGAGCTATGAATCTTTGAAGCACAAACCTAATAAGGGGTCAATGAACTAGTTTTATCCGAGATAAGCACGCTACAGTTCTTTGTTATTCTGTTTAAGATTTATCTAGAATGAAAAGTCAAACTATTCCGATAGCTTTCTTTTCATATCACCGAAACATCAACATCTCAGCGAAAACAATCAACATTTATTTTATGAAATGTTTACTGCTATAACTTTTTTAACGTCATATCTTAATTCATAAGTCTATTTTATTTAACCCATAATGTTTAAGATTATGTAAATACGGACACAAAGAGTAATATAACCATTAATATTATAAATAAAAATCTAACTTTAGTCATTTCATCTACAATAGGATTAAACTATAAAAATCGTTGAGGTAGTTTTACACATATCGTAAACATATATACATATAAGAAAACATTGATAGACAAAGTTATCCAGAGCATAATAGCTATCAACGCGCAAACGTCCGGTAATTACGGTCTAGACCGGGCAAACTCAACGTAAGGCTCACGGGCGCCCCTAAAAACTTTTAGGAGTATTACCGTGGAGAGTATAGTACCACACAACTTAGGCAAATTTAATAAAACCGAATACTGCTGATTTATACAACCAATAGAAACAGCTCCCTATCGCGACATTCGACGCTATTCGTCGCTATAGATTCTCGCGTCAACCCGAGAAAGCAAGTGCGTGTAAATCGACGAGTCAAATTGACGAATATATTAGGCCATATGATATTACAAGTTATTACGTTTGTGTATATATCATCTCACATAAGAAATAAGTATTTATAATTTTGGTGAGCGTACTTAATTCGGATGTGATCGGTTTTACGAATTTTGCCGCTGCTACATCTAAGAAGTGTCATACTATACACTTCATATCATGTTATTTATTTCAAAAGGATCTCAGATCTTATATTCTATAGAAGAAGTGGGAATAGACCTATTTACTTCTATTTTTTTTCTGTTTAGTGAAATATGACTTATAAAAACTTCGCGTAGCCCGAAATTAGTTCGCACAAGAATATTTTCGATGATAAGGCAGAAACGAAACGGATAAACATAAAAGCTTTATATTAAAAACATTATCACAGTAAACATGCTACGAAGGGATAAAACTGTTGATACACGAGTCCAACAACAGGAAAATCGGAAAATGAAACACATGGACTGTATGAGTTATGACAACATCAGAGATAAAATGCTTTTATTAAAGAAGGCTCTTCTCTTTACACTTTTATCCCCATATTATACTGAAATGATTTTAAAACTAAGTTCCACCGAGCAGACTGACTACAAAAAGTAAGAAGTGTTCTAAGAAGTGGTCAACTATTTACAATGACATTGATAGGTCTTGTATGGGAATCAATATCCATTCTTTCACGAATATATGTATTTGAAACATGTGCGGAAGGGCAACTGAAGAAATTATTTTTTGAAGAAGGATTTGATTAGATGAGACTCAGATACGAAACAAATGGATTTGGACCAACATACGATGGATTTGGACTAACATATAAATTTTTGAGTCGTAAAAAGAAACAGCTTGAAACTCGTATAGTTACCCTGATGACACGATTTACAAAAAATTTAGTATTCACAATTACAATCACTGTACTTATCAGTTCTGAAAATTAATCATATTTATATTATATGATATTATATATAAAGTATATATAGTCTATATTAATATAACAAAATGCGAAAGTATCCCTGACTGTATGTGTGTTGGTCTAACGGAACTCCAAGGAAGAATAACACTTCTTTATGCCTTTCACTTGACGAACAGTCCCAAACCGAGGCCGCGAACACCGACTAATATTATATAATATAATGAAATATATTACTGTATTTCGTACCGCATGCAACCTCTCGATGGCTTTCGTCCGTCGCCTCCTCCAAAGCTTCGATAGAAAAACGGGCGCCAGCAACGGCAACACTCGGTGTCGCATCGTTTGAGGATTTATTTTGATGGATTTAAAATAAGCTTCGTATACAGGACTAGCTGATCAGCTAGTCGCACGCGATCGATGTGGATATATAAAGACTTTTCGTCAGTAACACTTACAAACTTGTAGTAACTTTATTAACACGTTGCGTTTTAATTTACAATTAAATTCGTTATATTTTGTGCGATATCTATTATTAAAATTCGTAATTTATATTTTGACTAATACAAATTTCATATTAGTAAAGGAATGTCATGTTTACGTCATATTGTAAAACAAATAAATCACACGTTTACGTAATAAAATAATCACAAAAACACAGCTCATGAATACGTCGAAACGATAAAAGTTTAGCACGTACGAGATGATACGACGCAATGACCAAACTAAGAAATCACCCGCATTACTGATACGGTGACAGAATTATGGCAACAATAATAAATAACTTGTATCGCTTACATTGACATCGATTCGAGTGACGATAATAACGGACGAACTACGACAAGGATTTGCAATGAACGCCTGAATTGAAAATTAAAATGTTTTCTTGCTTTTTATGCTAAATAGAAAAAAAACACACTAAGAACTTTAAACAGTTCAAAATCACTGATTACGTCATAATTCCACATGATCAAGACTTAATATGGCATGCTTGAGAATTTGAACATTTTCATTCAAATATTCGACCATTTAAGTGTTCACTTTTCCATGTTACTACACGAAACTATAGATTCAAAACGATCTCAAAATATGTATGTGGATTCTCTCCTAAATCAGAGCAATCTTCAACGACGATAATATACATATAAACTAACAATAACCAATTATCTTTTTAGCTTTGCACTGATTCAAATTACACTTTCTGCAGAGCAGCAAGGCAACCAATGAAATCAAGCGAAACCCAAACAAGGTACTTCCAAATTAGAATTAATTCAAACAAGAAATGAAAAACGCAAATAAACTGTCAAAGTATTTCAGTGACATTATAATGTTATTGATATCTGAACCGACGAAGAACTTTTAGACAACCATAATCTTTTAGTTTTACCAATAAACTTTACATAGTAATAACTAACTCTTTCTAAAATCAAGAATTTCCCATTCGAAAGAAAAGGATACGATACTAAGCTAATCATTGGCAGATATAGTATAAAAGACAAGCAAACGAAACGAATTTAGTTACTTATACTATGAAATACATAGTATAAATAACTAAATTCGAGATATAATAGAACTCGCCCGATCAAACGATCGGTTTAATATTTGATACAATTATTAAAAAAAAAAACATAGAAATCAAATAAAACTCATCCTATAAAAGGGTGCGAAGTTTTCGTTGCTGAAATATGTTTATTTTTTTATGCCAGAATAAATTTTAAAACCCAAAACAAATTTCGAAACATGAGATACGTTAAGAGTAATTTCATCATTCTGAGTAACACCGGATTTAAGCAGTGATTTATAATTTATAAAGTAAAAATTAAAAAACATAGTTGCAAATATAATTGTAATTTGTAATAAATAATTAACGATTAACAATACAAATAAGACACAAGCGTGTCTCGAACACGTTCCGTCTTAAGCGAACAGTCAGCGATCGTTTTGAATGAGTTATATCAGCTTTATACAGTACACGTATTGAGAAACAAAAACATACCAATATAACGCGGTTCAAATAATCGAGGTTATCAGATAAGCGAGTAATTATGACACGATTACATTCTATTGCGAGCATTATGCGTGTGTAACATATTACTCGCCCTGAACCCAGACGGCGCTCGAGCAAGATATATATATATACATATATATATATATATATATATATATATATATATATATATATATATATATATATATATATTTATTATCAATTCAAATATGCCAATAGATATCTCCACCAGTAAGGATTGATCATTAACGTCGTTAATTCGAAGTATTACTAAAATACATCTTACTATTTTGTCAGCTCCACTGATCAATCAGATTTCTCTAACTCAACTCGACTAGCTTAATACTTATACAGAGTAGTTTAAACAATAACTTAAAAGGTTTCGTATCGAGCTTGGGTTTTTCATGTCCACATTATAAAAGTAAAACGCTATTAAAATATTCAAACGAAATGTCATTACAATCGATCGATTTACAGTTTTATATATACGAGTGGAATATAGTTTTGACAAGTGCAAACATCAGATGTAAAAGGTCAACAACAACACGCAACCTTCGACCAACGAAATCAATACTTATAAATAAATCGCCCTCGGATATTGTATTTACGTCATGAGTAAGTGTATCGTGTATGTGTCGCTCAATAAATTCACTATTTAGTGAAATCGATACGGAGAAGTTCCTTTTCTATGAAATAGCCAATAAGACTTTCTTAGTAACTGTGGTAAATTCAAGAGTTACGGTTATGTGTGTTATAATAGACTTTTATGGGTCATCCTATATTTAAAGTTATTTCTAACTTTAAATATAAAACAAAAGCGTTATAACAGTAGTAATAAAATTATTTCATTTCGAATAAAGAACACACATTAGATTATTTCATTAAGGTATATAAAAAAGTCGGTAACATTATAAATTTCACATAGCCGAATTTTGACTACAGCAGCCGGTCTTAAGGAGTAACTAGCTCATACTTAGCTTAAATGTAATTTCTTTAGCTGCTTAGTCTGCTATTATCCAATGGGGTGGCAATTGAACAGAGAGAGAGAATGAGTAGACACAGGACCGCTTCCCTGTCTTTCATTTTTTTTCGCTTTATCTACTTTCTATGGGACGGAAATTACCGGTACTTTACTTTTTGTTGCTACTGAGAATTTCTTTCGCTTATTTATAAACTTTTATTCTGACCAGAAACGATTAACTCACCATCTACAGCCTACAATCCATCTTCTAAACCAAGCAAGCCGTAATTAAACTTTAATATTATAATTAATAAAAAATCTTAATCCTGATACCCCGTTTCTTCAATTACAAATACCAATTTCCCTACTATATATCGAAAACAAAACAAAATGTCGCCAACATTGAAATTCTACAAAGTGTAGATACATACATCGAACAATCAATAAAACATTAATATATATAGATCAATTTACCTAATGTGGGTCGAACGAACTGGGCCGTGTTATATAACACGTACACACAAACACATGCGTACAATGTACGCTCGATAATTACAGTACGAACGATCAAATTAAACAAATCAACATTAGAACCGAGCAAAGATATGTACGACTGTCGGAACAATAAATAATAAACTTTCAAGACGTACTCGTACTTACAATACTGCAAATCCTTATAGACACTAGGGTAGACCGAGGCGAATCGGATCACAGGGCGAATCGGATCAAATTAAGATTTTTTTTGATAATTCAAATATCGCATTCACATAGAAAACACTCAACCGGTGTTTTGCGTCCCTCCTCTCACCCTGCACCTCCCGGCATAAGTATTATTTCGATCTCGCTTGTGAATCAATGACGAATCCACTCGTTATCGACTTGGTCGTTTGCGTGTGTCGCAATTTTGGCCCTCATCTAAGGTACGTACTTACGATTTATTTGTGTCATATTACGGATTTGTGTTAAAACTCAACCACATTGGTCTATATTGTTAAGCAAGGTGTCTGTATTAAAGAACCAATTTGCTTTTGAATGTAATCTTAGAGGTTAACGACTAAAAAATTTATTTCAAAAGTCTTAATTATGGGGCTAATCGGATCATATCGCCAGGGGCGAATTGGATCACACTTTTAAACTGATTTATTAAATTTTTAAGGTTATTGATTCAATTTTTTTTATTGTAGATGGTTCGACGATCAAAAGAAACCTTTGATACCTCCGATACTGTATGTTGTATCCGATACCGATGTTGGTAATGCCACAAAAGGCTTCAAAAAGACAGGAATATTTCCATTAAAAGCCAATGCAATATCTGACTACAAGTTCATCGGCAATCAAGAGTCAGACATTTTTGAGTCCCCAGTTCAGTCCCCAAGTTCCCAACAAGTGCAAGCCACAAATGTAAACTTTCAGATGACACACAGTGTCATCTGAAAGTTCACAACAATCTGACAAAGCCCAGTCTTCCACCTGTGTAGATGTAGGACAAAATAAGACGAAGAATAAAGCAATGCTATAAAAATTAAGAATTTATCAGAGAATACAGAGAGTGTCAAGTATCCCAAGTTAATTCACTCATTCACCATCCACAAGTTCACAACAAATTGACGAAGCCCAGCCTTCTATCTGTCCTGTAATAATTAAAGAAATTCTTCCATCACCTTAAAGTCTCCAGTTGCTTCTCAAAGATTTTTTAAAAATTTCAAAACTGGTCTTGCATTTAACATCACCACATAATAAGACTACTCTTCTCAAAAGAGAAACAAAAAAGAAATTTAAGGTAGACAATAAAACCAAAGAAAATAAGGAAAAGTTTGTCTGCAAAGAAAATACTTTGAAGAAGATGAAGAATAAAACAAAACAAAATATAAAAATTAAGAGTTCATCTACAAAGCAGAGAGACTGGCAGTGCATTTACTGTTACGAAATATTCGCGAATCCACCCACAGAGGATTGGATACAGTGCAATGTCTGCGAAGAATGGTGTCACGAAAATTGTGCTGATATGGGGGGAGATAAGGACCACATATATCTGAATTATGTGTCGATAATTAAAATTGATCCCATTATTAATTTTTTACTGATTCCAAAGCTATAGTATTAAGAAACTTAAAGTTTTATTAAATAATGTGTACGATCCGATTCACCCCGAAAATTGGGGCGATTCGGATATTTTTGTTTTTTTTGTTTTTAGTTCCTAATTAAGAGAATATATCTATGATTTAAATTTTCCAATGTTTATTTTACAGCCTATTGGTACTTTTGACATTTTAATTAATAAAAATAACATTATATAATCATTTAGTATGATTTTCTCAACTTCAAAGAAAAAGTGATCCGATTCGCCTCGGTCTATATAACATTGTCTAACATGTAAAAAATGTTTTCTTTCAAATCATAACTTTTATTACATAATCACCACCAAACAAATAATTATTTCTACTTGTGCGTTGTTGGATTAACATATAGCACCATTTCGTTGAAATTAGAAGCGTGCAGGTTTTCTCACGATGTTTTCCTCCACCGCCGAGCACGAGATGAATTACAGACACAAATTAAGCACATAAAAATTCAATGATGCTATAATTGACCCTGCCTGGGTTTGAATATGATTCAAACCCAGGCAGGGTTTGAACTTACAATCATCGGTTATAATATACGTGTTCATACTAATAGGCCATCTCGGCTATCACATCGAGCACAACACCCAATAACAATAAACTTATAAGCGCTTGAATCTAAAAGAACGTATACGCCACACGACTAAAAAGCAATTTCAATACTGAAAATTACTCTTATAATCTCAATTGGTGCTAAAATCTTCGTGGCTCTTCTAGTAGTGGTAAAGCGAATAAATAAAACTGTCACAGACTCGGCCGAGTTTTCGTTTCTGTGCGGAAAATTGAATTCCGTACGTTCACCTTTTAACTCTCCATCGAGATTAATATCAAAGGTTATACGTGTCCATTGTTCCAAACAATTGTTCGTTGATGAAAGAAATAGATACAATGAGATAGTGCCGCGATTACCGGTCGCGAAAGCGATTTCAATCACATTCAGAGTTTCGAATTGAAATACGAAACAATTTAACGACGCCGAGTCAAATAAATCCTGACTTGTTTCGAATTTGGAAGTTTGCAGACATCATTCGCCTTCAGAACATTAAGAAAATTGCCATCTTATATTTATTAGAAACTTTATTCAAACTGTTTATATAAATTTGATTTTTATCAAGTATGGTTTAGTTATTGATTTATTCTGCAGTCAGATTTTAAGATGCCCAATCATGCGTTTAAGATGACTGTTACCTACATTATATGCGTTAGGCGTGAAATAGACGGTTCATTATTTTTGTTACTACAAACAAATTAAACCTAACTTACTTAACAAATAATAAGAAAAACAGATTAGAATATTGCGGTATTCATTTTATAAAACTAAAAGAGCGGAAAGAGGAAATAACAAGTATAAACAAAAAATATTTTTCAATTTAAAATTGTAAAGGAACCAAACTATACGTATCTATTGTTTCATAGCTGCAGCCTCCAGGGTCGGATGTAGGAAGTTAAGTGACGTAGAGGTGGCAGATAAAAGAACGTTCAAGCATTTGATGGAGCAAGTGCCATTGTTCATGAGGTCTTTGTTTAAAACCGTACCGCTGAGCAAACTGTGGTGCACATCCCACAGTACGTGAGCGCTGCATGCCTGACTTGCAGCACATACGTAGTAACTTTTTATAGTTATATTAAAATGTTTTAAATATATACTCATGGAAGGATTTATTGCCGATACACGGGTCAAACTTTAATTTCGCAATATCTGTGGTTCAATCACGCGTAAATCAAACGATCTCCTACTTAAGTTGTTATTTGGAGAATCGTTGAGGCCGTACGAACTGCTTAGCCAACAAAGTTAAACTCTCTATGCAAAATACCGTTCTAAATTCGAATACATATCGATTTTTGATTAAACTATTTAATTGGTGTACTTCTAATGATTTGTGAAATTCATTATAATTATTTCAATGATACTAATAGAGGTCATTATGTCATAAATAGACATATCATTCGTCATTACTTTTCGTATCATATTTTGCAATATGGACAATATTCTAATTTGTTTCTGTTTTATCATTCTAAGATAAATAGATGAAGATCGTTAATTTGTATTACTAATTCTTATTAATTTAATTTATAAATATTATTTGATCGGTAGTACTCAATTTAAAATAGATTAAAATGGCATTCCTATTTTCTCTCTAACTATTAATATTACATATAAAGAGTGACAAGTTAATAAACATTAATCGCTTACGTAACAATAGTGTACAGAAACGTGAAAGAAAATTAATTGCTGTAACACGCTCGATACCATCTATAAAATTAAACGGAACACATCAAATCAATATCGTGTTTGTAAAGACGGACATAATAGAAAGACAAAACAATGAGACGATAGAAAGAACTGAACATTGGGATACACTGGGAAGAAACAATATGAGGTCAGAATATAATGAAATCAAGTTTATAGAAACTTGGTCTCGGAAGTGTAAATTGATGTCGATCTTGGACATATATGATCATTGAAAACTCAACTGTCAATATATACTACTACTAGCAACCCGCCCTGGCTACGCACGAGTGCAATGCTATGACTTCACTTCTTCACTTGTAGAAACTTCTAAAATGATCAGTGTTTCTTTACTATATTGTCCATATATTATATACAAAAACCTTCCTCTCGAATCACTATCTACTAAAAAAAACCGCATCACAATCCGTTGCTTAGTTCTAAAGACTTAAGCATACATAGGGATATCGAGACAGAGAAAGTGTTTTATACTATATAGTGATTATAAAGATGAAAGTGACTTTGTCTGTCACAGAACCGAATTTAAAGAATTTCGATATGAAGCATGCTTGAACTCCTAAAAGGATGCAGGCCTTTATGCCATAAAATTGACGACCAAATGCGACGTAAGCCGTGACAGTGAAGCTGCGTTTAACAAATAGTTCCGAATATGAGAGAAACAATCTACGAGAGATACAAACACGAAGAGATGCAATCACTCCGAATTTCACAATACACAGATGAGCTTAAGATTGGATCTTAATTGCAAATCGTAGCAGCCGAACTGTTGAAATTCAAACAGTACTACAATTTAGAACTATAAAACGTTGCGAATTTTACAATTTACAAGTCATAATCACATTATGTACACAAAAAACTAAACAGAAAATTACAAATTTTAAAAGTTTATATACATTAAATAAAGATTGAGCATAATCCAATTACTAAAACCATAACAAAACAGATATTCATAATGCGTATTAAGCTAATACTTGCGACACAGCTTTGGGTCAACACTAAAACCGTTTCGAAAGCAAGATCTATATTAAATAAATATCTGTCTCACTACAGAAATAATTTCTGTCAAAATCACACCAAGTGAATCTTAGATTCTACATTCACTTGGATTGCTAAATCTATTTACTAAGCTGTAATGGCACCTCGGAGTATTATACAAAAATTACGGTATCGCGACTGGTAAATACGTATATGGAACTGAATGTATTTAGGGCTGCAAATGTTCGTCAAATGGTCACCGTTAACGCGATGCAGATTTGACTCGAATCGACCTAATTAATTGTTTCACAAATTTTCACGAGGATACATCGAATGTATCAATATGACGGTATCTAGTCCAGTACTGAGAGGACGAGAGCCAGTGGTCTATAATAAGCATGGACCCACTCGAGCTCGAAATGCGCAAGCAGACAGGGCGTGAAGAATGGACGGTGGTTTTAATAATAAATTAAAAAATATATATCAATGTGATTTTTTACTTTGCATATTTTAAAACAATCGACGTTTTAAAGTTATTCAAATTACTGAACACCCAATAATGTCAGTTTTATTATAATAATTCCATCACAATGTATAATAAACTGATCACAGTGAGTTAAATTACACTTCCACATTTTTAAGCCACAAACTTTAGCCAATGTTGTCATAAATAATGGCAATGAACTTTGTCATTTGCTTCAAAACAACACATACTTTACTTCGCTCGAAATTCTGTCACACGTATTACTAAACCCCTATGAACGCCAGTTGGTTAAATATTTGTTTAAAGTATGATACGTATCTAATCGAGTACCTACTATTTTGAACGTCATGAAACAAAAAAAAGCGGTAGGAAACACAATTTCCTGCAACGTTCAGAGGAAAAACCTTCGAAACGAATGCTATCCTACTAATATTAAAAACGCGAATGTTTCTCGGGATGACTGAATATTTATTATCCTTTCACGCTAACACTACTGAACGGATTTTGAGCTCATACCCTGACTTAACACATGGGCTCCATAGCACCTTCCCTTCCCTTCAACATGATGTATAGCTACATCTACTTACAGTCAAAACAAAACACTAGCTGTATTACTACATACATTTCCCGAGCGATTACGATTGCGTTGGTAATATAAAATTTTACCTTGAAGTAGTCATGTTTAAATGTACCGATCAATGTTATTATCCTCGGCTCCCGGCTTACCTGTAAATAAGGAAAAAAACAACGTTAGTTATGATGAAAGTATTATAAAGCTAATATGCACAATTTACATAAAAAATAAGGTGTAGTACCTTAAAATAATCAATAAAACAGTAAAAAAGGGAAGTCTATTTACAAAAAACAACAACAAAAACAGCCTGTAAATTCCCACTGCTGGGCTAAAGGCCTCCTCTCCCTTTAAGGAGAAGGTTTTGGAACATATTTCACCACGCTGTTCCAATGCGGGTTGGTGGAATACACATGTGGCAGAATTTCTATGAAATTTGTCACATGCAGGTTTCCTCACGATGTTATCCTTCACCGCTGAGCACGAGATGAATTATAAAGACAAATTAAGCACATGAATCAGCGGTGCTTGCCCGGGTTTGAACTCGCAATCATCGGTTAAGATGCACGCGTTCTAACCACTGGGCCATCTCGACTCTATTTACAAAACCAACATGATAACATGGAGCCCGATACATAAATAATATGGAGGCCGTAAATGTTCGACATGTGGGCAGGAGGCTGCGTCTCTTTTACGAGGCAGATAAACACTGTAACAACATCTCACGTATAGCAAATGCCTGGCCGAATCGCCAGTTTGCATAACCCTTATAAAATATCCGATGATATAATATTTATAATGAAGAAAACTAAGTTAATATCCATAAATAATTAAAAGTTATATGTTACACGCATACACGTGTACGTTTCGTTTTGTACATGTGTGGGTTCATCCGGAATACGACGCCGGTACCGGAAAGAAATCTCCCGGAAGCCATGCTCGGATACTTCAGTGTTTTCTTCTGAATGCATGTTGGGTCTGATTTTACAACATTTAAAAGGAATATAATATATATTTATAAATTCTTAGATATGAAATATAATACATTGCAAACATAAGATAATTAGTATAGTAAAGTATAATAGCGTGGAAATCAGTAGTTAGTTTAGCCACATATATGCATTATATGCGGTGGTGAAGAATCGTGAGAGGAAACTGTTATAATCCGAGTAGTTACCACCAAATCTGAGCATACCTATATAATAGAATAAGCTTCAAACCATCTCTTTACAACGAGAGGTAGCCTGTATGCAACATCGAAAGTTATAGATATGTATGTATCATTGAAATTATACCTAAAAATCTTGCGCTATAAACTATAAACTGATATAATTTTGTTTAGTCTTGCGAAGCCGGGACGCTAACAAGTACAATTTTAAGTACTTTCATAATATTTTCTGATAGTATTATATACAAACTTCGTGCCGCCCCATGAAAACAATTCAATAAAACAAAGCAACCGGAACTAAGAAGACTTTTAAGAGTTTATAAAAGATGTTTAAGAGTAAACTAAAGTAAACTCCCCACGGAAACTGCTCATATAGCTTAACTAAATTACTCGTTCAAGAAGCATTTTAACTTTCTAAATAAGAAACGTTAAATTTATGCCTTTGTAAGAGTCATAAACAGGAATTGATTACGATTGTAAAAGAAAAATATGTACTAAAAATTGAAAAATCACAGTGCATATACAACAAGAGATCATTTACTACGTGAATTCATAATTTTAATTATAAAGAAAACTTTGTGTGTCAAAATAAATTCGATCGCATGTAAATCCATAAATCCACCAACTTGTAGTCAACCAGCATTATGGAAAAGGAGAGTAGACTCTTCGTTTCAACAATGAAACATTAACGGTGTGTTGAAATTATTATAAAATTTACCTATCGTTTGAAAAAAGCGATCATAAAATATTCTCGATCGATCGATTAAATCTTTACACAAAATATTATTGAAGATAACTTTTCATACACAAAGCTAAGGACTAAAATCTCAGTAATATCTCCATGCTGAGGTGACTGTGAGATTCTTTACAGAATCAAGAGTGTCGCGTGCTCTCTCGAGAGAGCATCGCGCTCGTGTTCTCAGCTAAAGCGCTACGACACGTTAACCTAAATTAACAACACTGCACTTAGAATTCACTTATCAATAGAACAGCGTTTCTACTTCAAAATTGAATCTACATACGTGAACATACAAAATGGACTCTTGTCTTGTCAGTACCTAGATTTTACAGACAAGTTGTTGTACGCGACTTCGTTTGCTTTTTAAGGTACGTCGGGTAGCATAATTCTAGGAGTTTAAGCGTGCTTCCCACCAAATTACATGAAAATCGGTTCAGTGGTTTGACCGTGATAGAGAAACGGAACGGAATTACTTTTGCAATTATAATATTAGTAAAGATAAACGTTTACATTACGTAAGATCGTATATTTCCAAAGGAAGAGGATATATTTAAAGGTTTTCAAAGAGACTTCTCGCGAACTGAAGTTACGTTAAAGGCATGTGTTTATCGTTTTATTAAAATGTAATGAAACTCGCGGA
This sequence comes from Vanessa cardui, assembly GCF_905220365.1. NCBI lineage: Eukaryota > Metazoa > Arthropoda > Insecta > Lepidoptera > Nymphalidae > Vanessa > Vanessa cardui. The sequence continues at coordinate 2,745,664 of NC_061148.1, forward strand.
TTGTGTATCATCAGCAGACAAACGGGATCCGCTGAAAAACGATTTACGTTTTAATGAGAACGTTTTTAATTAACTGCGAAATAGAAAATAAACTTCGCCTAATCACGGGGAACTCAATTCATTTACGAGTTACGACTTATGCTAAATTTCTCTTTGGCATTAAAATGGATCCGCTCTCAAAAAACAATTAGCTCAACTTAAACTTAACTTTAAAATGATCTATTAAGTAACCTATAAACGATCACAATTAAATTTAGAAGACATACTTACATAACTTACAATAGTAAATTACATACTGTTAGAGGTACTTTTATATATATATTGTTATCTTTTATAGCATATACATATGTTCTATATGATGTATTTATTTGTCTTGGAATAGGTCCGTTGTATATATGGCGTCAGCAACGGTTTTACATTACGAAATGAATGTCTTCTCTAAATTTGAAACCCCCAAGTCTTATTATTTAAGCTGTGCAATGTAATTCTATAGTCAGACAGTTAAATTATTTACTTTATTAAGTTAATTAAATAATAAATTTTAAAAATATCATAAAAATCTTTTTACGCTCAAGACTTCAACGATATAGATAAGTACAAACACCTAGAAGTACAATTAAATACCAACTTTAATGGTCAATTAATCTTAAACATTGGATTTATGATTTACTAGTTATCGCCCGCAGCTTCGCTAATGGTGGCTGTGGTAATTTTAGGTTTAAAAAGTAGCCAATGTCCTTGGGGTTCAAACTTGTTCCATGTTAAATTTAATCAAGTTCAGTTCCGTTGCTTATCCATAACAGACAGACAGAGTTACTTTCGCATTAACTAGTATATATTATATTTATTATATTATATACGGTATAATTTCCACTTGACTCCGCGCCTGCAGTCAACGACTCGTGCATGCATTATAAATTTGTATCGAATACAATAATGAGCCTAAACTCTATCTAAAGCCCAGCATAGCGGAACTCGACAAAGGCACACTTAGCCGCTCTTTACATAAAGATACCTAAAACCCAGTTTCCATCCCGAGGGTAGTGACCTAGTTTCTCGTTCGGATAGCACGTAGGAGGGGAAATGAAACTACGGGGAAAAATTGTATTATATTAAAAAAAAAAAAACATATATATTTACTAGTAACCAACTAGCAAGCTAGCTTAATATTTATATTATAAATGTAAAAGTAACTCTGTCTGTCTTTCACGACAAAACCGCTGAACCGAGTTTGATGATTTGGTATGAAGCAAACTTTAACTTGATCAAGACCAAAAAATGGCTACTTTTTGCCTAACACGCGAGGGGAGACGCAATAGACTACTAATAAAATAATAGCGTAAACCAAAAATCCACTAGAATCTATGTATATTCATACAAAGTCGAAAAGGCAATCCTGATTGATCTTACAAATCTCAGCCTGTACCAGTTAATAATGTGACCAATTCCTCACCGATTTAAAAATCTTTTAGCATTCAATACCCTATTTCCTTCAATTTATTGAGAGGGCTTATACACTATATAACATTACCCACACGGGGCGGAACAGTGAGTGGAATGAACCGTATAGTAATAATATCTATTTTAATTTGTTTTTATTTTGCGAAAAGTTATTGACAATTAAACTACTAAACTATGTTTCGACGAAGACAATCAGTAGATCTTTATTAAACAATAAATTCAAGACTTTATTGGCATTAAAAAAAAATTTAACCAATCATCAAATCCAATTAGCATGTGTAACAAAAAGCACAAAGGATTCAGAAATGTATACCTGTTATCGCCTCGCAACGTATTCGGAGTTTCTGATCCTTACATAACGATGAATAATTAAACATATAATTCGTTATTCTCATTGGAACAGAGTCGAGAATTCAACTTGAAAACCTTCAAAACAAAGAATTCGAACAGTTGCTCGTACAAACAGGATACAAATGATTTGCGGAGTTACTTGACCTACTGAATTACTCATTTTGCGATATTTTCTTTAGAATGCGATTCAAAGAGAAATATCTCAACGCCATGTCACTTTCCGAACACTATTACACTATTTTATGATTACATATATAATCTATATAAATAAATGGGGATCCTTGAAAGACGAAGCCGCAAGAACCGACTAGTATACTGTGTATATTTGCATTAAACCCCTCAGACTTTACATTACTTGTGACCCGTATTCCATCCGACCCTAGTGCCGCAAGGAGTAGGGCATAAACTGTTTATAATGTAAATTAGAATTTCTCTTAAGCAAATATTCACGTTTTACGATAGTTCCTTAGGTAAGTGTATATGTGTGTGACACGGACATATAGACTAACCAATATTTTTGATCCTGAATTATAATTACACACACACACAGAAAAAGCCCTGTAAATACATGAATACAGTGATAATTAAAAAAATTACTTACTGCTATTATAATAAGTCTGATTTTACATAAAAATCAAATTACATGAGTTATTACTTTATTTCTCTAATACAAAATTCTCAGCAGCATTCCACGTCAAGTCGGCAGAGCAGTACTAAAGCCATAAGTCCAGCGTCTAATCTTTCACCTTATGTCGGATTTCCAAACCAGTGGAGTACATACTCATATTTTGCACACGATTTTCTACTTTAATATTTAATATGAAAGTGTCAAAATTATCTTGTATTTAATTCATTAAAAACTTTTATTTTCACTCTGATATTACATTTTCCAATCCAAATAATAAATATACCTAGCCAAGCGTACAATGGACTGACAGATTTGTTCAGATTCCTCGTTTCGATTCGACATTTTATAAATAAAGTTTCGTAATTTGCGAATGGATACAAAACCCATAGACCGTACAAACGTTGAATGTCATCGAGTACAATGTTGCCAGTATTAGCAACTCTTACATCTGTTATATAAAAGGCAACGTCCGAATTGACTATCACAACGAATGATAAAATACAATACATATGAATTTTGAAGTCGACTTTAGTTTTGTAATAAAATATCTCACTTTCAAATGTGTGCGTTTCATTTGCACATAGTATATATACACAATACATAGACAAGAGTGTAGCACTAAAGACACACTAATATACTTTTTTCAAACATGCCGACGAAGCCCGCCCTACGACGTGCAACAAATACCCGACTATGTACAGTCGGGGTAAGAAAAAGTTCGTCACCTTAAGATCTATTTTCGTGTGCTCAGTACGAGCGATAATCTGCTTTACCGATCGAGAATATATGACACTGACAGACATATTGTGACAATTCAGTAGAATATATCATTAAATATTATCATATGTTTTAATTTGTAATTACTAATTGCGCCATTAAAAATATTTCATGTTGATGTAAAACTAGACGTAGTCCAAAGTTTTGCTACTATTTTGAAGCAAGATATCATACTATGTAAGTTTAATTTTTTATGCAGTTATCAGTTTAGAGCTTTAGATTCAAAAGGTACTAAGAGTTTACGATTTGACAAAGGAATGATTTTGAAAACTGACAAAGGTTTTCTTACTCTGACTGTACACCGACGTGAAGTTGGAGCAAATTGGTTCGCTTCCGAAATTTTCGTAACCGTGTCAGCTTCATCAAAAAGGACGCGAGTTGACAGGAATTAGAATTAAGCCAGTCTTCTTGAAACTACTGCATGGATAATTAATGTTAAACTAGTTTAATTAAAATGAGTTTTCCCATGTAAGCTCGTTATACCATTATCATTACATAGTATAAAACAAAGTCGCTTACCACTGTCTGTCTGTTTATATGCTTAGATCTTTGAAATTACGCAGCGGATTTTTACGCAGTTTTTTTTATAGATAGTGATTCGAGAGGAATGTTTTTTTATATTTTATTTTACCTGTTTCTGTACTATATTGTATACAATTGTAATGTAATGTAAAATTCTGTAGTATATTTAGTGTCATTATTACACCCGTACGAAGCCAGGACGGGTTGATAGTTATTTAAATACAATGTATTATATAATAATATATATGTATATATATTCTACGTATCTCACTTCTCACCTAAAAACTGTATGTACTTATAGTTTTTATATAAAATAAAATTGATTAAAAAAGTAAATAGCTTCCGAACGTCGAATCAAACGAGGCTAACAACTAGCCCGACCCGAAGGGATGCTGCGTACATGTGACCCTTGAATAATAGACCAATATCCCGGTCGTTCGCCCGTTATTATGTTTTCTCGTGTGCGAATCTTGCGTCTTATAAATCCGTGCAACACGTTCGTGAAATTAATTTCGTTGTAATACAGTTCAGGTGGCCGGAGTTAAGCACTTGCTTTAATAAAGACGAAACATATTGGTTGCACTGAACTGTTTCAGCTATTTTGAGTTCACATTTCTTCTTTTGTAAGACTCAGTAATTGTTGGGCAACCTAACTTTGGCTTTCATTCTAGAAAAAAAAATGAGTTTTTTCCACCAAGCTGTGGAAGTGGTGCATCCCCACCATGTTTCTTTCGTTGCTGAGCTTGAAATTAATTATATATAGGTACATAACTATATACGACCTAAGCACATGAAAAATAAGTGTTACATCCCTGAGTTTAAATTATATTCAGCTTCATTATAAATATATCGACTTGTTATAATCAATTGTACGTTTTTCATTTACTTTTTGTATTAATGTTTAAATAAATCGTATGCTAAAACACTGCCGTCACCGCTACTTCGCCCGCTGACATTGGGACGTGTAATACAATACACTGTTATATTATACTAAGCTCTTCGTGCGTAATCGTGGGCTTTCGTTTATTATAATAAAAAGTTTTATCTTATCACACCATCCGCTTGGAATTACATACTCCATACAACGCTAAGCCGCCCGAAAACAATCTAAGATATTATTCAGATTTGAAATAACACACGTGTGGGTGGTGCGAACACAGCCTGGCACAGAGCCTATACAATAACATGCTTAATTCATTCATAGTGAATTGAAATTAGAATTTGATAATAAAACCGCGGGATGCCACTGTCATTTGATTAATATAAATACATAAAATTTACCTATAAATATTAAATGATTAATAATAAGAGTCTTTTCAGAATATACGAAGCTGATTTGAATGCAAGTTACGGTATAAAATTTAATTATTTTTTTAATAAATTTATGTTTATCTTATTTGCTCATATCAAATCATTGCTATACAAGTACGAGACAACTCAACTGTTACAAGAAATGAACTGTAATCTCAACGTGAGTCATTTTTGTAAATAAGGAAAGTCGAATAATGATAGTGATTTATACATAAAAATATTGACACCGATATTTCGTTATAAAATTGATATACGATTGAATGAATGAAGTTCTCATTTTTACAATCGAAGGTCGCATCCTGAGTGAGCCTTCGAGTGAGCCTTCAAATTGGTACACGTAGCCCTTTTCCCGTGTTCGTTTTCTATTATACATAGGGGAATTAAGACAACATATCAAAGTACGTATAAGACTTGTTAATGACTTCAATTAAACAATCAATCAAATATGTAACCACATCCGGTTACCACTAAACAATAAAACAAACATCCAAACCATTTCCGTACAACACTAATTATATTCAACACAAAAGTAAATAATAAAATGGCATGCTTTTCTTAAAAACTTTGATTGAGATAAACATATATATTACCAAGTATCTACCCTTGACGCCCATCTTCAATTTATCTTGATTAACAGAGATCACTGAGGGAGAACAATCCGTCACAATTCACAGGTGAAGCACATTTTAAAAGTAACTTTTTCTAATTCACAATCAATCCGTTTTTAATGATTTATCGAACACGAATACCATCACATTATTATGACAAAGTAATATCAAACTCAAAATAGTTAATAAAGAAATTGAGATTAGCTCGATTTCAAATCACTCCTCACCCAATCTCGTATATATTCACTCATAGTTCGTAACACAAATCATTTCAGTATATAGCAGTATAACACTTATTTGATTAATATTTTAGTTACCGTGCTGAAAATAAAAAATAAAAAAAACATAAAAAATTGTAAGAATTCAAATTAAAATTAAAACAAAAATATTCAAACATGCATGTCAATCAAAATTAAAACGCTCAGCCTCAAGTGTATATGTGTAAGTGTAGTATTTTTACAACATTGTTAGGCGGACGAGCAAATTCAACAATTTGATCTTAAGTGGTCACCACTGCCCTTAGACATTGTCGCTGTTAATAAAGTTTAACTGTTCCTTAAATGACCAATACGCCAACAGCCTTGAGGGTACACTGCCGCACAAAACCTTCAAAATGTGAGACTGGGATAAATTATTGACTTTATGGTACGATTAACATTTATAAATATTTATTATAAAGCAAAGCAAAGAAATTATATTTAACATAATTTTAATTTTTTAACAACATGTTAAATGTATAAATTAAAGAACGTATCTATTATTTTTTATTTTTTTTAATTTACGAAATCCGACCAATATTGTTTTCAACGCAGTAAGGTTCAACGAATTTAATTTCCTTCCTTTTTAAATATTAAAAAAAAAGAACCTGCGTCAAACCTTGACATTGACGTTGACATTTATAGATAATACCATCATAAAAAATGTATCTAAAAAAAAACAACGATGGAGACTGTCCGCAGAGCTATTAAGTCTAAATGAGAGTATCAATATGCAGACCTTGAAAATGAATAGAAGATTAATCAAGGTTATTAATAGGAAAAAATATAATTAACTTTCTAAGCGGGTCCACGGGCTAACAGTGAATTAGAATTTAATTATAAATCTCAGGCCGACGCAAGGCCTCGCATTAGTATACAATAACGTAATATCCTTTCTAGGAATATTTATTTATTGCAAGTACGTTCAAATGACTACCACCAAAGTCAAATACTTATGTTAATTCAATAATAGCAGAAACTAATTCCGATAAAGTTATAAACGACATTACACACTTAGTAATCTCATTCTATAAACTCTTTATTATGAACATTATAAATGTGAATCCTTTTGTTGAATTTGATGAAATTATTTGGGTGTTTTCGGTAGTGAAAAATAAATTACGAAATTTGATAATAAATAAAATATATGTTGAAATATACTTAAATATTTTGATTTTGACTCATATATGTACGTATATAACAGTACATTATTTATTTATCAATAATATTTAAACGAAGTTATGACTTTTCGTTTTTTTTTATTCTGCAATATCACGTGACCTACACACACGAGCCGCCATGTAGTGGCGTCAGATGGGCAAAAACTGTCATATCAATATCATCTAGCACTTTGTTAAACAACTTTTCTGGAGTTTTAATGGAATTATTTTTGAATTACACTCCAATAATATTGATTATAATTCATTATTTTCCTAAAAAATACAAAATATTTATATCTATTAATGTTGAATTAGTGCCAGTCTTATACATACAACTGATTTTTTTATCAATATGACGTCACCAAAATGACTGGACAGCGTTTTTGCGAGACTTAAAAACGTCTAAGGTATTTTTTGTAGCTCTTTATTGAGAAATTAAACAGTTCGAAGTACCTCTTCAAACATTGTAGAATACCCTATTGTACGATAGGTGGTCTTTGTTCCTATGAGTAAAATTCAATTTACCTATTACAATAATTATAAACATTAAGAATGCTTTTAATTTATTTTGTAACAAAACATAAACGCAACGTTTAAATTATTCGAAAATAGAACGTGACTTTCTATCGGTACAAGTACACGCACAAAATATTCACATATACTACGACACAAGTTAGATGTAGCATCGGTAAAATTCGTAAAACCGATCACATCCGAAGTAAGTACGCTATCCCAAATTATCAATATTTATTCCTTATGTGAATTTGATACTTACAAAAAAGTAACAACTTGTAATATCATATGACCTAATACATTCGTCAATTTGACACGTCGATTTAAATGCACTTGCTTTTTGCTCCAGTTGAACTGACGCTAGAATCTATAACGACGAATAGCGTCGAATGGCGCGATAGGGAGCTATTTCTATTGGTACTATAAATCGGCAGTAATCGGTTTTATTGAATTTGCCGGTGATCTATCTAAGTTGTTTCGTACTATATCATCTACGGATATGTCACACAATCGGAACCGAAAATGGCAAACGACAAAAAACAAAAATGAATGAAATGCTTAGAGGGATAGCGAGAAATGATTACACAATTCGTATAGAGAATGACATAACACATCAGAACTAAGGGCAGGAACACGTAGGCATAATGTAATATTCACACAGCCAGTTCGAAGGCTTATAGGTGAGCTGGATCGATACGGAACAAGCACGCTGCACTACGAAACGTTTACCCAGCGACAAACAATATACACTGCAATTTGTAACGCATATCAGAATCGGAGTTATTTAAAACGGCTACTGCTAACTGCTCTTGAATTTCAATAGGAATAAAAATATTAGTAACTAGTTTCCGGATGCGGCTTTAGTTGCGTGTGGGGGAGGGAGAAGGCAGATGTAAGGTTCTCTTTGTACTTTTCTGTACTCTTCACAACATGTATTCAGAATATCATGATGATTAAAAAATCAAAAATTATATTTGAACGTTCATTTTGTAAAGCTATGAAGATTCTACAGACAACATATCACTAGTAACTCTTCTTTGTTTGATATAAATTAAGTTAGTTAAATACAAACAACATGAAACATATCCTACATGAAAGTAACTTGAATACTTAATCAGTGATACATTATAAATAAATATAGCCCAGTGAAATATTAGCTTTAAATTATGTAGCAAGCAAAAGAGTCACAAATCGTTATTTAATAAAGGAATCCTCGTTTACAAGGCTTTTTTTAAATTGAGTTAAAAGTGTTAATTTTATACATTCCACTGTTAAGCAGCGTCGTTTCAGCGTTTGTTATGTAAAATATTCTAAAGGAATGGAAAACTTTCCATTATATTTCATACAATTTAACTCTCATCTTACTCCGACTTAGCTTTTGTATTTGAGCATCCAAATATTATGAATCTTTGAATAAAGTCCGTTAGTTTCATAGTCAAAGTTAATTAAATATTTAAAAAAAGAACAACTTTAAAAAAAAGTTTAATTCAATATGCACGCTAAAACGAGGTTACATTTGTGTTATATAGTATTATACAATTCACGAGTATCATAATCGTGGTCATAAAATCACTAGCTTTTGCATAGCTGTTGATTTAATCCACACAAACAGCTACTTTATTTCACTAAAAGGTTATTAGAAAATTTACGAATATCATACAGCATACAATGACGGAAATATAAAAATGTTGAATCAACAGTTTAATTTTATAAAGTTTGTAATGCGAAGTTTAATATGTTTGAATGTTTTTATTGTTCCATACATGTATGTACGGTACAGCGGTTTGATTTGTACAACAAATAATTACAGTATCCGAATAAACAGACCAAAAAATTTCCAAAACAACAATCAAATATTGACGAATAAAATGATCAAAGGAAAAACCTTTTCCAACAAAATCGACGATAAAATCCCATTGCGTTTTGTCAGATATTTACAAAACCGTTCAGAAGAGCAAACAATGGCACGCTAAATGGATAATTTGAACTTCAGAGATTTTTATCGATGTATATAAAATACGGTTTCAATCGAGAAAAAAATGTATACGATTATATTTGACCCTCACTTACACGATAAATCAGAGGTAGGCTTAACTACAGATTCGCAAACGTCTGGTATCTGAAGAACTTTACTACATCCCGAAAATTGTGTAGGAAATACAAACGCGTATTTTTCAAATGTTTTACTAAAAAACAGCTACCAAAGAAACCTCTCTTTAGCTGAATACGTAATATTTTCAAGGCTCGGAGTATTAGCTAATAAAAAAAAAGTTTCATTAATTATGGAATTCCACGATCGTACCGTGAGAAAAGTTTTACTTACATAAATTACTTTTTTTTAAGACTTGATCGGTAACCTTCCCCCCGACCGACGCGCGCTTGTCCATGGCCCATTGTTTGTTCACAATCACAGATTTATACAATGCTATTTGCACATGCAGAAATCCGAATAGTAGTTTATTTTGGGAATGCGCTTCGAAATTCAAACGAAGAATAATAGAATCTAATACTATTTACATTCGAATTGAAAATATTTGTCGCAATCTACGTCATTCTTTTTCATTCGCTCTGACTGACGGAATTCCTATTAAACAAGAATAGCTTTCTATTAACTTTCCTATCGTCATCTCCTTCTTAATACTGTTAAAGATTCTACAGCCCTTTTAAAACTTCATATGTTTTGGTACTTTACATTGCATGATTTTTAAATACAAAATTGAAATATATTTATGAAGAAACATCGAATCATAATACTTTTTTATTGTTTGTCATTACTCTATCACAATAATATACATTAATAAGTACGTGAATTTCCCTCTTATTTTTTAAATTGTAAGCGAGTAAGGCTAACACACTCATCTATTTATATAATTATATTATATATTAGAACATATCCAAAACTTAATACATACATTTTATTGTTATTGGTTTAGCATACTTCGTCGTCGTACATAACGTCGTCAAACTAGTATAGATAGATTATACCCGTATGTTAGGACTAGCAACAATTCGAGAGTTATATCTTCAGACTCAAGCGATATACAATATCAGGTAAAGGTGACAATAACTGAGACAGGGGTTGAAGCGCCCTTCAGAGCACGACACACCCTCAAGACGTGAAGAGGACTTGATGAAGGATTGTGAGATGGATTACTTATTGATAAAATCGAAACTCGTCCATCGAACAATGACCTTTAATTAAAAAATATGTAGTGATCACAACTACGATAACTTTTTATATAACAATGCTTTATGCATTTTACTACGGACATCCCACACTGAATAGCTTAACAAAACAATGAAACATCGATAAAATTAATCGACTATTTTATCGTATGGAAAAATATCGATATATTTTGTAAAGGGAAGTAAAATCTATCAATGTATTCAGCACAGATTAAAAGAATATTAAGACAGTATAATGTGCAACTATCGCTTGGCAGAGCTAAAAGCAACGAAACAGAGATTGATTAGACTGCAACTACTTCAAGTATTATTTATTAACCTGCAACGATTTTAAATATTGATGTCGGTAGAGATCGTTAACCTTTAAAAATCGAATTTATTCTATTACCAGCTTTAACTATGAATATTGGAGGTAATTATTGAAACTGTCTGTCTCCTTCGTTCGAATGACAAATCAATTACGAAAGAAAGAGAGAAAATAATATTAAACATTTATGAGTAAGCTGTCACACATTGTAGCTGAAACTTATAAGTTTATGTCAAACCAAAGACGTTCATGTATGATTTGCCTTTAGTACAACTTAGTTAAATTCTTTATATATAAAATGTTTAGTTTAAAACAAAAATTTCATTATTATAATACAATTTGCAATGACACGTTATCAATAGGATATAAATATATGTCATTGTTTCGACAGATTAATTAAATAGTTCAAGAGCTTTGTCGGTTATGGCATATCAAATTATAGTCTATGAAAAAGAAAACCAAAATATAGACTAATTTGGACTTATTTGTTTGTGGCACTAATTCAGTTGAGGAGCTGAGTGAAAAATTATCCTCGTTTAATAAAACTTAACGCGTTCCTGACCTACAAAATAAGTAATAAATACGAACCGGCTAACGAACCAGTTATAAGCACCACCTAGATCTTATTAAGGCATGTAACATTTTAGAAAATTGATATCAATATTTTACAATAACTAAAAAGTAAATGAGCAAAACACACAAAATGAACGTAACAAACAAAAAGATCAAACATGAAAACAAAAAAAAATAATAATTTCGTCGTTCGATAATACGTCCTAACTGACAACACTAGTTCACATCACTATTACATCCATCATCCTAGCAGGAACCCTTACCCTTTTCCTGGCCATGGTTACAATTTAATCACAAAAACAATTAAAAACAATCGCCATACTACGCATCCGTAACGGACGTCCGTTCGCGACGGTGTCCGAAATCACACTGCGGGAATAGCGGGGTAACAAGCGCCCCATTTTTTTTAAACTTAAAATGCAAAGCGTCTCAACATCATTTGAGTATGCAAGGGAAATGCATCTTTAAAATAAATGCGAAAGGATCATATTTAAGTGCATACATTCTTGTAACATAAGTGGATTCTAAAGGTGCGAATGCATTTCACCCCACCTAAGTTGCGTCACAGCGGTATGCTGGTTTCCTTTTGGTTTCTTTTATTTTGAATTCACAACGAATTTTTATTATTAATAAAAGTATGTATAGCATTGTGTTTGAATCAAAAACTAGCGATACTTTAATTGCGAGTACACTTTTAAAAGTTGTTACAGTTATTTTAAAAGATTTTTATAAACAGATTTTATCCCTTCCTACTAATACTATAAATAAAAAAACTTGTGAGGATGGATGTATGTATGTTTGTTACTCTTTCACGAAAAAACTACTAAACGGATTTTGCTTAAATTTAACAGTAATATAGGTTATACATTAGAATAACATATAGGCTACAATTTATAACTATTTTATAGCACTCAATCGTGTGTAGTAATCGTGTAAAGCCGGGAGGAGTAGATTAAAATTAGCAACTTATATACTGTATTACATTTTTGTAAAACATATTTAAAACAACTTACTTTTACATAATATTTTTATTTCTCTGTGTGTAAAACAACGTATTGTATCGTACTGTTTCGCATAAAGAGAATGAAGATCTACTTCTGTAGTTTCAGATGTTACGAAACAATTACAATAATAAATTCAGAAGTGATGAAAAACAACGTCAGTCACAACTGTGAGTACGATCAGTCTAAATAACTTAGTCTCAGCCAAGCCCTAGTTCCAACAGTACATAACGAGTATCCCACACGCGATAAAGGCAATCTAGAGCCGATTGAAATACCTAATGCTCAACCTATATATACGAACAGATATCGATGTTAAAATATTTGTAACGTGAGAATATTCGTATAATATCGGGTACATTGTCGCACACCGGTTCCTCTCTTTCTGTCGCCTGTAATTTGATATTTGTAAGAAAAAGACAAAAGAATATATTTTGTCACCGATCACAATCGTGACGGATTTATTGGTCACTTGAATATAGTTTAGCTATTATGTAAGATCACTCCCAAGATTAAGTAAAGAACTCGACCGCGAAACGTCAATTTTTATTATCTAGTAGTTAGGCGGACGGAGCAAATGTGCCATCTGACGGTAAGTGTTCACTGCCGTCCAATAAAAAATGCGGCGCTATAATTTTTTTTATAAAATTCCCTAAGTCGCCAATACCCCACCGACATTGGTATTGTCCCTTGTGCGTTTAGTTACACCGGCTCATTCACCCCTCAAACATTAATAGTAATAAATATCTGATAAGTGGGTGGTACCTACCCACTATACCACCAAGTACCGCAGATAAATACGGCATTAAAAACAATTATTGTTATGTATATTATTAGAATTTAGTGAGACATATATTTCGACTAGCGTAATTATTTTTATTTGTATTTACAAAGGAGCAGAGACATGTTTCTACTATAAGTTTATATAAACATGGTCATAAGTTTAAATTCAAAGAGTAAGCGTTTTCCCCGAAGTCAAACTAGCACAAACACCACTAACCTACATACTAGACCGAGATCTCTTAGAGTAATGAAACACCTAGACGGTGTCTTATACTTTGTTTCATTTGAATATAATTTAAATGATATGTTTTTTTTGAATTCACAGAAAATCTTTGCTTATGTTATAAATTTCGAATACAAAACTATTATAGTAAATAATTATTAAAATTACGCTTTATAAATGCTATAAATATTTATCTTTAACTTGGCCTGTCAAAAGATTGAATGCTCATGTCAAAAAACAGAGATATAGTCCACATTTTTTTATCAATATTATAATATTATATTGTGGGTAAAAAAGCGGGGAATTAGTAATTGTTGATTTCTGTTCAGGATATGTATATATAAAATTAATAGTACTTCGTTGATATACCATTATCATATTGAAAAAGTGTAGAGAGTAGAATCCACTTTCCAAACCATACTATACCGATATCATAGAGTTTCAAAAGTGTTTTCATGAGACTGCTTGAAATATGTTTTTAATTTTTATTTTAAATTAACTGCATAAATATCTATGTATGCTAGTAGTTGATTTTAACTTTATTCTTATTGTCATATCGATTTGATGCTGAAACCACGAGATTGAAATTGGTATTCTTAAATGGCTACTAGCCAACTCCTCGAGTTTTAGCTCGATTCCCACAGAGTAGTACACGAACAAAAGTAATAGTTTTCAGTCATAATATTAAGAGAATTCAACGATAATACAAATCGCTCTGCAGTGTAATGTGAGCTATGCTGTCAAATTGTGTTGAATAGTTTAAACGGAATGTATATCGGGCGGACCGCACGCCGCTTGCAGCCTGAATAGTGACCGGGTTCTAAATAATCTATAATGATATCATAAATGCGACAGTAACTCTGCTGATGAAATTCGGTATGAAATAATTTTGTGCTGCTGTAAGACCATGGGCTACTTTTAATGCCTAATACTTTGTCGTCATCATATAACGAGAAGGAAGCCGCAGGCTACAACTAATGTTATACTAAGTACAAAATGAAAAATATAGGTAAACTTGAAAAAACTTAATTTATGATAATAATTTATAAATATAAATAATACTCAACTTATTATCATGTAATTTTATTTTCTTCATATAAATTATCACACAGTACAAACAACACCTGCCTCGCCTTCTACCCTTCCATTTTATATTCTAGTAAAGATGACCTAGCTCTATCCCACACTACACGAACCAAACACGGACGCTATCTCAACGCCCTCACTAGTGCTGACTAAAGAAATTTTTGTTAAGCGCATCAATCAATCAAATACGTCAGCGCCTCAACCATAGAATGATAGCGGTAAGCATTTCTAAACAGGGGGGATCGCGTCAGACAGGCTGCCTCTATTTGGGATCGATGAGGTTAACACATCGCAATCAAAAAAAGTATATGTACAAACTATAAATGTAACTTCATATTACGGATACGTATTTTACGTACAGACGAGTCATACAACTGTTTATCCATATGTACAGGTAGACATAACTTCAAACAATACATCAATGTAACGCGTATTATAAACACATACCTACTACCTATAGTTATGTTAACATACATAATATTATTCCACGTCACATTATAATTATCGTCTAACACACATTCTTCACCATGACACTCAATACAAAAGAATAGCAATAAGATGAACGAGATCTCGCAACCAATATTAATACATATCCTTGAAGTAATAAGGTTTATAATCGTGAAAAAAGAATTTTATCATATGATAAGGGTTTTGCGAGGCTTCCGGTAGGGCTTCTCTGCGTCAAAGCGACTTGATACTTACATAATTTATGCAAACCCCTACGTAACGAGTATTTATTGATTCAATATGAGATATTTCATGTTACGAATTTAATTCAAAAAAGTATATGAAGTTATGGCTGAAACAAAAGGAAATAAAGAAGTTCCATTGACTAGGTAGAGGGTTGAGAGGGTGCTGTTGAAGAGAAGCGAAGTGGGGGAGACGAGAGGGGAAAAAAGAGGTGGAACAATTATAAAACTGGCGTAGCTTAAGTTTTGAGTTCACAAATGCATTTTCCATATATATTTTTTTTTAATTTGAGAGGCATATAAGTTCAGATCGGTAAATAAAAGCAAGCAAAGGTAATGTCGCGTGCGTGCGTTGTCATCGGCACTTAGTAAATTAATTTCACATTCTACGAACTTAATGTTATAAGATATTATGTATGTATTTACTATTTTTAAAATTACTATTTGTATGCATTATCAGAAGAAAATATAATGCAACTATTAATATTCTTTCGATAAATATTTAAGACGAAAGACACGCTTAAAAATACAATCGAAAATGATTTTACAAAGGTTAATTAGTACAAAATTTGGATATCCAAGGATCTAAACGATTCCGGACGAGAACTTATTTCTAAACAAATACAAATTTAATTATAAATTACAACCTCGCATGACGAGCTATTATAGCAAAAATTTTATTCCGGGAAATAAAAGGTAACCCAGTTCAATTCATAACTCATTAGGCCAGTGTCCGGCGTACGAAACTAATGAAAACAGCACGTGGAAAACGTTCATAAAAACTATTTTAATTGTGCTAAATTACTCTACATACCTACTATAATTACGTCAGAATATAGCCCTAAGCTTTTGACTTTTTGATCCTTACAGTAAATCCAAAAATGGAAGTACATATTACAATATTCGAAATCTTAAGTAATTTTGAATTATGATATGGAATTAAATTGATTTTACAACTAAATGTTGTAGTACCGGGGATGTCGAGTGTACTGGGAAAGAGTAGTTAGGTACTTTTTTCATAACTATATACAAGTTTCACGAATCGTTCAGGAAATGAAGCCTTCTACGTCGAGTTTGACAGTGATGTGTATAGAAATCGATCCCAGAAGATTTTAGGTGTCAAAAAAATGTAACTATATTATTTGAAAAGGTTAAACGAAAATATGAACGATAAAAAAAAGCATGCAAGTGTTTGGGTGTTGGGTTAAACGTTCTCCTTGAAAGAGTATTGATTGAAACACGGCCTCGGTTTCGAGAGAAGTTTATTTGAAAACAAATCCAAGCTCAGGATTACATCACAATCTCAACAATCGTGACCGTCTCGCCGGATACGTCACACGGAGTGCGATTATTTCGCTTTTACCATATAAAGGCATTGAGATAACACATTTTTGCTCGATTACGTTAATGCGTCTCAAATCGCACCTTTGTTTCGTGCGACAGGGGACTTCATGAATAAATATTCAAAGAGTGTACATTCTTCGGGTAATACAGCACTGGTAGATAATGACGACATTTATCTTTATAGCTAGCTAATTTTTGGTATCGAATTAATACACGTGTTTTTATTATTTGATTTGATTTTAGTAGTTGTGTAAGCACACATCACAATCGAAATTTCAGGAATACAATTACAATTGATCCGAGTAATTTAATTTACTTGATAAAAATCAAATAAAAGTGTTCCGTACACCTAAAACTAAAAGGAAGGAGTTACTTTTACAAAGACTACTAGTTTTTGCCTAACTCCTGACAATCAACCATAAAACTCAAGCGAAGCCCCGAGCGACTCCAAGTGTATTATAAAACGGTATATATATCTATAATGTAAAACATGACCGATTTAAAAATATGTCGTCAGTGAACTCACCTCACAAACATTTTACACAGCTACCCTCTTACAGTCTACCCTTAACAGAACTCGGTTTACCTGTGAACAAACAAAGCATTATTAATATTGTGTTTCGTTGCGGTTAAGCGTTCATAATTGATGGCAACGTTAAATAATCTCATACGGTTACATTATTAAATAGAAATTATCTTAGAAATTAATTAATTATCTAGTCACACCGTGACAAGGAATTAATCTGTGAAAGGACGCATTACGTTATTTATATATTATATATTTTAATATATACTCAGGATGACCTTAATAATATTATGAACTGGTGTGAAGTCAATAGTATGGCTCTTAATACTAACAAGTGCTTTCATATAAAATACACGAGAAAGAAAAAACCGCTTGTCTCCAGTTATTTTATTAATAATGTAACCATAAAAGAGTTATCTGAGATAAGAGACTTAGGAGTTACTATTGACAAAAAGTTAAATTTTAAATCACACATAAACAATATTGTTGACAAAGCTGCAAAGTTCTTGGGATTCATTAAACGCAATACTAAGGGATTTTCTTCCAGGACTAAAATTATTTTATATAACGCTTTCGTAAGAAGTCATCTTGAATTCGCCAGCGTCATTTGGAATCCTTTTTACAGCTCTAACTCTCAACGCGTTGAAGGAATACAACGTGCATTTACTCGACATTTGGCCTTCCAAGCCAGCGGTTTCTCACACAGGCAGCCATACAATCAGCGACTAGCTGAATGTATGGCTGCCTTAATTTATTAATGTCTCTTCGAAATAGGCGGGATATTCTCGATCAATGTTTTTTGCATAAAATTATACACAACAAGGTTAAGTGCTGCGACCATTTACATCGAATATCTCTTACTGTTCCTCGCAAACATCCCCGAAGTTACATAACAAAAATATTCCATACTCCTATCACGAAAACTCGTCTTGGAAAAATGGCTCCGATAGTGCGCATATGTGCTCGACATAATGAATTGACAAAAGTTATACATGGCATTGACATCTTTCATGATAGCTTCATTGCTTTTAAAAAAAAGCTCATGGATTACTTTTTATTAGCTAAATAGTGCGTTACATTCCTGTTATTTTTTT
Source organism: Vanessa cardui (assembly GCF_905220365.1). NCBI lineage: Eukaryota > Metazoa > Arthropoda > Insecta > Lepidoptera > Nymphalidae > Vanessa > Vanessa cardui. Next base: position 2,764,064 of record NC_061148.1, read on the forward strand.
TTTTCTTTTTTTTTCTGTTATATTATTTAGTTATAGTTATTACGTTTATAAACGACGATAGCATAGGTCATTTTTTTTTTTTTTAATTGTATAATATGTTTTATTTTCAACTTTAAACAAATATGTTGACACGATACACTATGAATGTTATGTACACTTGTAATCGATGTACATATCAGAAGTTGTTTTTCTTTTGTTGGATGTAGTGTAAGCCATCAATTAATATGTATATTGTTAGTGTACTTATTAAATAAATAAATAAATAAATATACTCTGTCAGTCTCATTCAATCAATATGTTTAGTCAATTTCGATGGCAGAAGGAGCAAGATAAACAAACCATCGATTTACATATTCCAATCGATTTGATTATAGCCCTGCTACATTATGCACTACAAACAGTTCTTAATGATTATATACTCAAGCACTTATATCGAAAATATTCAAAACGATATGCTTTCACGTATCCATAAAAATACCATAAAAGTAGAGTAAAGTAACATTAACACAAGACCGTAAATTTAACATTGCTGGACTAAGGCCCCCTGTCCCATTAAAGAGAGGGGTTGGAACATATTCCACCACGCTGTTCCAATACGGGTTTGTGGAATGCACAAGTGGCGGAATTTCGATGAAATTAGACACATGCAGGTTTCCTCACGATGTTTTCCTTCACCGCCGAGCACGAGATGAATTATAAACACAAATTAAGCACATATATATTGGCGCTTGCCTGGTTTTGAACCCGAAATCATCGGTTAAGATGCACGCGTTCTTACCACTTGACTGTCTCAGCTCTTGAAAAAGTACCATACATTATTTTATACTTCGATTTTGAAGTCAATTCAGGGTCGAACTTGCATATTTACTCCTACTGACATCGGCATAGTATCTGTAGCCCGATATTAACAATCAAAGCGCTTTACGCAAATAAAAAATGTATCTTTCATTTTCTAGTATATATGTATTGTAAATGCATGTGGACTACGATCATATCATATCATTTTTTCACTAACTCTTCCACTTACAATAACACAAATATAGTCTTAATGAATTTTATATTTAATATATCAATATTAAAAACATCTGTTCGAACTGATCTAGTTAAAATCGTAATACAATTTTAAAACCATATGTCACTGAGAACGCATACAATTTATGGCCGTTGAAAATCGACGCTGTTCGTAAATGACACAATAGTTTTACAATTATACAAAGATTCGATTTATCATTTTCCTTATTTTTAAAAACTTAAGTTCTTAGTGTTTTTTCATAGCTATTATGTATTTAAAACAAAATAACTTGATCAAATTCTACTACTGAATAATATCCCAATATAAATTATTATTAGTTTTCGGAAGATTTTTAAGTCATGATTAATTTTCTTAAGTTATCACTATTTCCACAAGGGGTAACCCTACTGTAATGAATTCACTGTTAATTACTATAAACCAATAAAAATTCTTATTCGGTTCGTATGTAGATAAAATGGTATTGGATCCATTGTCAAAAACAAAACTGTTCAAAAATGAACTCTAACATAACTCTATAAGATTAAAAATAGAGTGCATCGATAACTTCTTAATTAGTCACACAAATTTTATGACATAATCGTATAGCTACTATACAAGAAACGATGTTTAAATTCTCCCCTGTATTAAAAAAAATACTATTCAACTATATCAATGCTGCTTTCTTCACAATTTCGACGGAAACATGTACATGTATGTACATATATGTAAATATCGATAATCGTTTATAATAATATCGATGTAAAAGTTTTCTCTCTTCTGCGATTTGTAATAAGATTAATCATTTTCACTCGCTCCTATTTACGCGTCTGAGTGGGAAGCGAATTGTAAAAATATTTGATAGTCGACGTGTTCTCATACACAAACAAGAGCTTCAATCAAACGAACGCAATCCGCATATTTTAGCACATTTTAGCATCAGACATGACTAATTAACTTTAGCGAACATTTCGATGGAGAATACCGGTAACGAATTCCACTTGTAACAATATTTGCGCTACGTATTCAATATCAATACGTATTGTTGAAACAATGTCCTCCGGCTGCGTCTGTCTGTCTATATGTTCGCGATAAACTCCAAAACTACTTAACGGATTTTCATACGGTTTTCACTAATATACAGAGAGATTCATAAGGAAGATTAAGGTATACAATTTATAACGTTTTTTGTGTGAAAAAGTTGAAATAGAAAGAACATTGTTAAACATTTCGGAAAGAAAACAAAAAATAAATAAGTAAAAGAAAGTTATGTCCATATATCCGCTAGTTATACACATAAAACATGATCTGCCTTGGACGTTCACAATTATTTTACCTGTACTGAAGAGCGCGTCGAGACAGGCGACGTGGGGCTCTTTGGTGACACGGGTTCCGCTCTGTGTTCTGCCAACACCCTGTGCTCGTGCTTCGTTCCGACTACAGAATTCTTCACCCTTTCCATCCTGGCTTGTATCGCTTTCCTGGATATCACTTTGGTCTTCTCGTCCTTGGTGCCTCCGTCCGCCAGCTTCCTCATCAGGCGTGCGGTGACAGCGACCGAGTGCTGCTGCGTGTCGGAGTTCGTTCGGGATAGTCGAGTAGACGGCCTGGCAGCTGGAGCCGCGGCTCCCGTGCTACTTCTCGTACTTTCGTTTCTATTGAACGGTACCACATCGTGCTCCGTATCCGAGTCTGCTGGTAAGTAGCCCCCGCCGCCCACTGAGGATACTCCAGTGCGTAAAAGATTTTCGTGTTCCGCGTACCTCACTCGCTCGTCGACTTGAACGGTACCATTTTGAGCTCTCTCAAGGCCGCGTTCCATTTCGCCGATTTGCCTTTCCAATTTGCGTAAAACATCGTCCGAAGGAGGTGTTGGTCCGTTGTCCTCGGGTGGATCGGTCGCTTGGAACGATTTCAAGTGTATTGGATGAGCTCTGTTCAGTTCTAAGCGTTTAGGAGCAATGCCCGAGGACGTCAGTTCGTATTCGGTGCGTGGCGTTTGGGAAGTTCGTTCCAACATCGCTAAGGAGACGGGGGAAGGTGGTGGCGCACCGTTCACGGTCGCGGTGGGCGAGTCGGGAGCTGGCGACACCCGAGGTGCGCGGAAACTTTTCCGCATGAAGTCCTCACGAGTCAATTTTCTCTCCATTTTAGATTGTAACCATTATAATATAAAAATAATAATATTCACTTAATTTATTAAAAGGCCCATTCGCTCAATCGTTATCACTTTTATCACTTGATATCACAATACACTACATTTATCTATGAGTTCCATAACTTTGATATAAATCTGTAATATAAATTAACCAATAAGCAATTGTAATGCCCATAATGTAATGTACATAAGAGCGTTACAATTGGACTCGTCTTTAAATACATATGAAATATTAAAAACGATGAAAGAAATCGACAATCTACTAGTTATGTTACGACAACGACGAAAAATCAACGACGCTTAATAAACAAATCATTACACATAACCCTTAGTGAGATATTAATAAGGAAGAAAAATGCCTTAACTGCAGAAACAGTTCTAAAATAAATGTAATCAGAGAGAATCGAGGCAAATTGAAGAAGACAACGCAACGAAGTCGTTTACTAAAATAGACCTAAAAATAAATCAATGATCCAATTCATTCATTCACGTAACAAGTTAATCCGACGAAAATCGACTCCCGGAACTAACAATTGATTAGAAAAAAACATACCAGTTCGATGAATTCAATACTGTCTTGAATAGTAAAAACAAAACTGGTTTCAATGAAAGAATTATAATAATTGAAAACATTTAGAGATCAAATTTTTGAAATAGGAACAATAAGTTAAAAAATAAACTGCATATGAACGCATTAAAATATTGTAACTAAATTTTCTCTAAAGTTAATTCTCTACATTAAAGAAAATTTCGCCGAAAGCATTGCTATTTGGGATGGAGCGAGACAGCGTCCAACGGCATCTGCAAAAGAAAGAGACAAACGATAATGTTAGTCTGAGCGATTACTTAAAACCGTTCACCGTTAACCCAAGAGCGGCACATAAAGCTGTCGTAGCTGAGACACCTGAAATAAATAAAACACAAACCGACACCACACTTGTAACAACGGACAAACACAGAGTTGAAGCGACATTTAACGACGATGCACTTGACATTTTCAGAAGTAATCCTATTCAGGTGGAGGCAAAGTTATCGCGGTTACAGAATTACGTAAATCCCAACGAGATAACAGCGATTATAAATTGTCACTGTAAACCGTAGGACAGACTTTGTTAATTTCACAACACTCTATACAAACACTAGATTTGTTTGTGAGTGACGTTATCGCATCCATAAAATTAAAGTACATTTTCAGTAATTTCGTTTGAATATAAATAACAAGCGTTTAATTTTCTATAGCGTATGATCTTGAGTATAATAATAATTTTTAACTTTTTCACCCAAAAAGGAAACACATACATCGTACTCGAGTTTAAAGTATAGCCAAGAAACCTTGATACGAAGCTAGCAATGCAACAGATGGTGACCGCTGAGTCACGTAGTTTTCGCATGACCGTGAAATAACGCACACTAGTAACGAATCGTTTAAAATATCGCATACGATTACTTCTTTGTCTACAAATATATACACGTACTTTTTTACATCTCAAACAGTATATTTTAACATCGTACTAAGTATAATAACAATGACTTATTGTGCAGTTTTTGTGTTAAAATGAAGGACGCGATTTAAAATATAAATACCTACAACTTTAGAATTGAATAACATAGCGTAATTTAGGTACGCAAATTGTTTATTATTTATAAATAAACAAATGCGATCGAAATATTAAATTAATTATTCATGAATAAATGTAGAAACGGACGACGCCGATATAAAACCATTTGAATAAAACACTTGCTTCGTTTAATTTTCCTATGAATGTGAAATTATTCGAGTATTTCTCATTACAGCTGTAAATCAACTGAGCTAGGATGATTCATCTAGGAAATCGTAAACACCGGTTGAAATCATCGGAAAATAATTCAAAATATATATTGGTCATTTTCTCCTCTTGTCAACATTTGGATGGCTAAAAAGCAACTGTAGTAGTAAGATTTTGTCTTGTGGACAAGACATTCGTAGATCATGTCGAAACATCGAGCTCTATCGAATAAAAATGAAAAAAATCCGGTATTTAATAGCTGTCACTGCAGTAGTGTCTTAATCTTGCGGTATTTTTATAACACTTTACCAATCAAATCGCACCGTGGTAGTCAATCATGCTCACAATTCGCTTATATATTTAGGAGCACTAAAATAGTAGCCATAACGCGCAACGTATTAATAGACGTTTGTGTTTAGTTAATTCTATTTTTATCCAGAATTTAATCGAGTTCGCGTGACTCGTAAACGCATATCGTCAGTAATATAAATCTTTCACTCGAAAGTTAATTTCGGCGACCTTCGGAGTTTCTCGGGTAGTAAAACTGGGTGAAAAACTGAACCAATTAAATGTCCGTTGTATAAGTTAAATATCCTTGAAAATATGCTACTAGTGTTGAGAGCAACAAACTTGGGAAGACCTATAAGAACTACGCGTGACACAGACCTGATTAGGGTTGACAAATATTTAAACTTATCTAAATTTTTGCTAAAAATACAACTTTTAGTACGTAAAGGATTTTTTTTATTTTCAGCTATAACATTTAGTTTTACCTTAACAAAGGCGAATTAATTAACATTGTAACGACAGCGACTTCAAAGGACGACATAATGTTACGGTATTCTAGACTGTCATAAACGCAACGCCATACATACGCATTACCTGCCTATAGTACGTAAATTAATTTTCATTTGAAAACCCTGGAGATATTATCATATTACGGCTGAACTACTGGTAATTTTATCCTACGATGTCGTAGACAACGCAACTCGAAGCATTTGCGGTCGAACCGACCTCTATTCTAAAGATATTCATTTTATACTTTTCATATTCATAATAAAATGTTTGTATAAAAATTATAATAGCAAGGTCTCGTGTAATGAATATTATTATATGTAGCACTGGCTGTTCCTAGGGCTTCGTCTGCGTTTAGTGTTAACACTGATCCTCACTAGGGGTAGTAGCGAAATCACATTAAATAACAAATTGGATATCTTTTAGAGATTTTTTCTGATCAAAATAGTAACTCAAGAGAGTAGTTTTTTTTTTAGCTTAGTACTTACAATAGTAGGTACAGATATTGAACATATACCATAGTCACTTGACTGATGAATGATCTGTTTAATTTTTGGCATCAAAATCATTATCTGATTAAACAAAACGGCAACGTATAAACGTAGGCAGAGTAACTACTTGACCAAAATCGTTATACTCTATAATAATAATACTTAATCGCATTAATTCAAGACAAGGTAAGCCGTGTAATTCCGTCCCACGTAAATTAGCGACTTTTAAATGTACATTCGGAGTTCGGACCGAGCATTTTGTGATACCTTTCATATATTTTTTGCAGACGAGACGACCGACTGGAAACCTGTTTTGTTCTCAAACTTTTTATGAAGTAAAAAGCTTGTCTCAGGTTGCTTGCTGGCTTTATTCAGCTAACGTGATAAACGAGATGGCATTATAATCTTAAAAAGGAATCTGCAATAGCCGATTTCTCATTTCCGTTTCGATTTCACAGTCGTTAATAAAAACAATAAATCTTATTTCCGATGACAACTTTAATGGTAGCATGTTAATAATTTACCTTTTATTTTTTTATTAATTAAACTTCAATCAAGTCTGGTTCACCTATAAAGACAGTAATTTTACTTTTGGTTTTCGCTTTACATGATTCTTAGTATAGATAAGATATCAGATATCAGGGGTTACCATTATTCGAAAACGAAAATTTTATAATACATGTAAATCTCTTGTAATGATTATAATAAGTTTATAGTATATTATTGACGTTGTATATCGTACACGTGATAAGTCCAACGACATTTAAACTTTATAAAACGTCGACATAGTGAATCTCGGTGTGAGTCATCGCTGTAGCAATTTCGCACGCGGTCGTTATAACCTGAGTTATAGAGGCTTATTGATGCTCAGCGTTCAACGATTAAGTGTTAATAACATCACTTATCGATGATATAATGTAATTACACGTGAATTAGACTATACATTATTTGAAAATCACAAAACTGAAGATTTGTCGTTTGCCTTGATTTAAATATTCTTAGCGTGATTCAGTAAAACAGTTGGTAAATATTTAGAGACCTTTACGCAAAATAGTGATCGATCAACATGTAGTCCATCTGCGTGGTCATTGCTTTCGTTATTTTACACAGGGTTTAAGGTCCCAACTGTCCATGCTACGAGAACAATATATTTTTAGTATAAAACCTTTTTGCAGAAATTATAACCTATATATACAAATTAATTAAAAACGCCACATCCAATTGTGAAGGTCTTGATGATTTACTTTTTAATTACTTTTGTTTTCATAAGTTTATATTAAATTTATGTAGAGCACGAACCTTTTCCTGAATTTTGTTCTTGTCTTGAAATTTATGTTATTCAAGTTATTTTTTTAATTAATTTGTTTTTTATAAAAGTAGGTTAACTGTTTATTTAACAAATATATAATAAGTAAGATCAAAACAATGTAAGTATATTTTCATGTGTAAATGAAACCATTGAAATTTTATATATAAACTACAAACTGATAGGATTTCTCGAGGCATATTCATAATATTTTCGGAGGCTTTCGTAAAGGTAATAAGTTAATAAAAATAAAATTAGTGCATCTTTCAAGAATCACAAAGCAACCCGCTTGCCGCTCACAACAGAAACCAGAAACAAAAAGGCTGCGGTGCGCCGGAGCATGACTCACGAGCAACGAACCGAGAGTCGACAGCTGTCTCGCTCTAAACGAGTATTTCGTATCGCTGTCCCTTTCGTTTATCATCCATCGTGGAGGCCTCACGTGACCAATACATGAAACTGCGATTAGATAAAACTTTGGTTTTGTCGGCCACCTCGTATTTACTTTGCAAACGGATAGAATTATCGGAATTCAAATATCGTCTTCAGTTTCCAACCTATTTGTTACACTTTTTTCTTTGATATTTATAATGATTGACTTATATAAACAAATTTTACTCAATCGTTCTAATGGGAACGTAAGATTCGGATTTAGCAGGATAAAGTTACAACCATACCATTCGCCCGTACCATACCGGCTTTTTTATCTAAAATTCACTGAGCACGAATAAGCTGATTAAAATTGGCGCAGATTTCATTTTCAGAACCTAGGAATAAAAATGGTAAAATATCTTGATAAAAACGTTTCAGTCCATTTTAGTTCCTTTCAACAGTATAAGTAGAACCAGTCGTGTCTGAGACAAATGTGATAATGCCCATGTAATGTGATAGGTCACAGTCGGCCAGCCCAAAAAGTAAAAGCGACCTCATTAAATATTAACTGAATACTCTTGAAATATGTTCTAAGAGGAGATTGTGATAACAATCATTTGTGTGAAAGGAAATTTCATCTGACATAATTAGGTGATCATTACGTCCATTTAGTTGTCATTGTTGACAATGAGTTTGACCTCACAAACGAAATGGTAATGGGACATTTTTAAAACATTTAATGTTCGCCTACATTTCACACCAATATCTTCAGTCACACCTAATTTCCTTCTTTTTACCTAGATTAAGTAATTTTTTTAAATTTCCATATCAGATAACATTCTAAAATAACGGTACGTAAGCACATCATCAGCAGACATTTTGTCTTCGCACAACTCTCGCTAAAACATGACAAATTACCTCTCGGTGCTCGGAAAGCGCTTACGGTACAATTATTTTCCATTGTTGCCCTGTCACTGGGATCAAAGGGCGTAGAGTTCAGGCCTACCACGCATGCATTTCACGCTTTAGATATCTCGCTCTGGCTCTTTCACTCACACCATCTCCATCATACATTGAAAAGAGACGTTTAATATCCTGAACCTTCTTTTCTAAAGCTTTATACATTTAGTGATTGATAAGATCTATTCTCTGTTGTCGCCCTGTCATGCTTGTCTTGGCTTGTTGTTAACCGTCTCGCACAATTACGTTAAGTAGTAATTTAGACGTGATGCCGCAATATATATCAAATGGCGAACAAAATTGCTTACAGTATGTCAATTTTTTTTATTAAGTTTAAATGTCGAGTTAACGCAATGCTTACAGAGTCGCTCATTGAAATACAAGGAGAAAACAACTGAACATGTCAAAACGGTATAAAAATTGAATAGAACGAGTCATTATGACGCAAGTTAATGTGGGACATACACCCACTTTTAAGAGAAAGTATACGTATACGACATTGGGATTCGAATACGCTGCCTCGTTGTAGAAACTTGAGAAGATCATGTTTAAAACTACGCATATCGATCGGTTGTAAATTTAAAAGGTAAAAATATTTAGTACAGTATAGTATTATGAATAGAAATTGATAAAAGATATAAAACACAAGAAACTGTGTGTAATAACAGTAAATTTAGTATAATCAGGTCGATATGCTGTTGGAGACTTTAATGATTACAATATGCAACGTTCCATTCGTCAATGTTTTGCAACACAAAAAATACATTTCACTATTTCAAGGCCCATCTAAAAAGTGTTTAGAATGAACTTTTAGTTTTATTAGATATTCAGTTGAAATTGTAGTTAATATTTTATTAAAAAGTCTTTATTTAAATCATATTGAAGAAAGTTTAAGTATTTTGTCAAACATTTAAAATGGTTGTTAGGTTTTTAACGCTAAATTTAAATAAACGAACAAAAATTTTCTTTCTTCAAATAAATTTCAAGTAAAGCTGTTTTCCGCATGTACGGTTCGAGACAATGGACGGCTTTAAACAATAAAGAAACAAAAACCCTTCTGTTGAACCATTACTATAATTTGCGCTTATTTTCAAGATTGCACCAAACTTATCCTACTTTTTAATTACTCGTTAAATGTTGTGCAATTTTCAAAAATTTCATGGCTGAAGATAATGGAACTGCATTTAAATCGCGAGACCTAAATGGTCTGGAATCGTTAAACTTCGGACATTACGAAGCAATTGCGACTCCACAGACTATAAATCTTATAAAATTTCTATGTAAGTCTCAATGCTTATTGCATATTACAACACATCGCACGTAATTATACAAGTAACCTTTTCAAAGTAAGGATCCAACTAGATAATATTATGTAATTGATATGAATTTTAAATATTACATTTACAAAGCTAGAATATATCCATCGATTTCTTGTTTATAATAAACAGTGTTATAAAGGCAAAGTAGCGCGTGGGTATCTAATAGTAGGCAGTAACAAGGCGCAATTTACTTCACGGTCTCCTGCAACACGATATTTGATAATTGACTGAGATAATCGGAGCAAGCACATATTCATTATTACAAATTTACGACAATACGGACAATTTTCACGAAAATGTTCCTTTTTATAGGCGTTGAAAAATGCTTTTTTCTACAATATCAATATGGGGTATATGTGATTCCTGGACAGGCGCCAGACTATCCACTAAAAACCAGCGGTATCCTCTCTAACGTAGTGGGAGGCCACGTGATCGATCACGTGCGTGATGCGTACCGTGAAATACATATGTAGATATTAAACAAATATTTTGATACAATTGCGTAATACATGATTATATGGGAACTTTTATAAATTATACATCTTTATATTTATATGTACCTATATATTATATTGTAAGCAATGATAGAACAAAATCGACATCAGAGCAGAAGCATACCCTTTTAATATGTTTTGTTTTTAAAAAAAAATTAATCAAAAACATTCTTTATTCAAATATGCTCGTGAAAGCAATGGGCACAATTAGTGTTGACTTCAATCTAAAGTAACCAAAGTATATTCTAAAGTAATCTACTTATTCATGAACGATATTTTCAAGACAATTAATCAATAGCATTCTCTTGATAATACTATTACGAAGTTCTCCTTTAAATTAAAGTATATGAAAACAAAGACTGCAAAAACATGTGGCTATCGTATAAACAGAAAACTGAAAAAAAAAACCTAATTCTTACGAAATAATTACGTCATTTATAAACACTTCATAAAACAAATTGCCGCGAGCGCTTTTGTCTATTTGTTCATTGAATGCGTGCGAGGCTGTCGAGTTAAATGGGTTATAGTCGGTTTAATTATAAAATATACTAGTTTACAAATACGTCGATATGAAGACTAAAGTCGAAGAATTTTCTTAGATTATTCGCAAAGGCAATAGTTAATGAACAAAATAAATTTTCCATCAAAATATCGATTATCATCGGGGTAGATTTTGATAGAGACAATTTTATTAACTTGAAAATTTTCAACAACATTAAATTTCGGCTACAAAATTTTGATCTCAGCTTACATATATAAACCCTAAAAATAATGCACAATCCTTCTAAAATCGAGAGCATGTTTTACATTAATGTAATATCATCGCAAAAACAACACATAATGCAATATCACCGATACCAGTCATTCAAAAGAAAAGCCGTTAATCTAACGTGTAAATTGTAGTTAAAAAGATATTGAAAATAGAAAGCTCAAACGTACGACCGGTTAGCTACATCGAGTGCTAACATGTGCTAACACTGGAATCAGTGTCTGTCAATTTGTACAGGCAGGTCATTCGTGTGGACGTGTGTGATGGTACATGCTATTGAGGCCGAGATACTTGATAAATATTTAAATAAAATATTATTACTGTTTACCTACGATATTCGAAATAGCAACCAAATGATTTTCGACAAGTTCGGACTGAGTCATAATTATTGGAATAGGTTTCAAACTCATGATAAATAAGGCACTATTACTCGATACAAGATTATATTCATGATAAAAAAGCGTGATACATATTTATTGAATTGCACTTTACTGATATTCTCTTTACTTAAAAATGGTGGAAAAAAGTAAATACTAATACTTTTGCCAGTTCTTCTCGACAGAATCTGCTTTCCGAACCGATGTTAGCTTTTTATTTAACTCAACACTGTAATATAACTAGTCGAAAGAGCCTTTATAACATATTATTTATAAGAAATAAAGTTTTTTTTTTTAATTCTTAAAATTTAAAATAAATGAATACAACTCCCAAATATAGAAGCCGAAAATATCAAAAGAGATGAAACAGGAGATGTGAAACCGGTTATCGAGAGCTAAGGAGCTGTCGCCGGTGTAGTCGCCGAAACGTGAATTTGTTCAACCATGTGGAAAAACGTGTATAAAATCAACCAGACCGTACACTTTTTTTTTCGATACATATTTTAATTTAATGCCTAACTTAAGGCTTTCGAATGAATATTAAACGTACTGTTTCAGGTTCGACGAAGTGACAATGAGCCGGTATTTGTTTTAAATATCTTATAGGGTTATGTCTTTGGTGTCCACAAAAACGTATTATGAAAATCATTCATTCACATACAATTTAATCAAAACAAATCAAAAAAGAAATATTTCAAGTAGGCTCATAAAAGAAATTTTGAATTCAATTAAAAGCTAACACCGGTTCGGGGAGTAGATGCTACCGACAGGACAACATTTACTTGCCTATTGAGTTGAAATGATCCAGTGGCTAGAACACGTTAATCTTAAACTAAGATTTCGAGTTCAAACCTAGGCTTGCATCACTGAGTTTCATATACTTAATTTCTGCTCACATTTCGTACTCAAACAAATCATCGTCACGAGAAGAGGTTTTTGCCAAGCAGTTGATCATTATCGCTATTACTTATAAAGGATTGAGGAGTATATATAAGGATCAGAAATGCCGACATCGTGTTCCGCAAAATAAGCACCAAAAACAGTTGAATATCTCCCATACCACAGTAAATACAGTCGAGTTTTTGTGTGGGCCATCAACGATAACGGTAGCCCATAACGGTGAGCTCTCGTGGCAGATTAATGTACCCAATTCTGAACGGTACTCGAATTTCGTTATTTACCGGTAATATTACTGTATTGAAAACTAGAATTCAGGAGCGTGGAAATTGACACAATTTCTATTTCATATCGATATTGAAACATTAATTTAAATTGCATTTCTGCTCACTTTCTTGTTTATTTCTTTTAATTTTTGGGTCATAATCATCAACTGATTATTATCAGTTATTATCTACTTCATCTATCATGCACCAGTAATGTTATATCCAGTATTTTTTTACAAACGAGCAATCATCTAATCAAATATGAATAAACATATTTTTCTTGCTCTCGTGTAGTCTTATTGAAAATGCTTTTATACATTCGAACAGATGGAGAGTGACATCTGAACTGATATTATAAATACGAAAGTAACTGTATGTTTGTCCTGTTGAGCTTTCACAGTTAAACTAGTCTAGACAGATTGTACTAAAAATCGTATAGGGGATAATGTTTAATAAGAGTTTAGCTACTTAAAGCATTTTCGTGAATTCCATGAGGACAAAGTCGCAGTTGAACTATACTTCATGCCTAAAAACCACAGGTAAAAACTAGTTTAACATAAATTTCCAATAAACTGACAGGCTATTGACAAAAAAAAATATTTCATAGCATTAACAATGATTCTTCGAGGCAATATTATTCTTAAAGAGGCAATGACACCAACGCTTTTAATCGATGTTAAAAATGTAGGCAAGATTAACATTTTAAAAAATAAAAAATAAAAATTTGTTAAACACAAACTATATACGATTATTTAATAAGAACGAAGCATTATAACTATAAAAGCATTAATATATCGCTAAGTCAGTAGATTTATTTCCGTGATGGCGGTTAAAGTTTATATTAATATCGACATTATTGGTTAAAATCGATAACTAATACGAACTGACTGACCTCAATGCATTAAGTGTTGACCTGTACGACCGATACGACAAATTTATTACTGAAAATATTATCACTACCAACAGTGTGATTTATTTTAATCAAATCATATAATATTTTACAAACCAGTCACAAGAAAGAGAATTGGAGACTGTCTTTAAAGGCTGTAGATAAATAAAATGAAATCAAAGAATTATGGTCTACGTATTATATATTTAATTGATGTACAATAATGAGCACGTAAGATTAAATTAACGCTGAAGCAGCAACCACAAAAAATTTAAGATAATTCAGTATGTATTCAAGGTATATAGTTCCATAGTATAATTATGTCAGTACATCTTATGTACTGCTTTTATTTAAAAATAAACGGATAAGAATGGATTAAACGGTATAAGGATAAGATGAGACGTCTGCAAAACGTGTAATCAGATTACGATCAAACTAAATGTTCCACCCACATATATGTTACAAACTCAACTCCCTCTCCAAAAAGAAACGCTTTAGAAAAATTTACAATCCGTTTAACACGTCTGTAAGATTTTGTTACAATTAGGTTTTATTAAAGGTTTATTAAAGGCTTACCTTAATAGTATTAAGGCCATGTCTGAGTTATTTTTGATAACTGATAGTACTTATCATCGGGATTATTATTATCGATACAAAATGTTTAAGATGTTAAATAAACCAAAATATCGCTCGTAGGTTCACTCAGAACATGCGGAAACATGCAAAAACTTGCACCCGAGTGTTGTACACAATTCTTTCATCTTACCATTAAGCCGATCTTTAGAGTTCCGTATACTAAAAAACAAGAGTGTTGTATCTTATACTATATACGTTTCGTTATGTAATATTATATTTACTATATTAATAAACATTTGCATTATAATAAAACAAAGAGATGTAACAATGTAAACGTGTCTTCGAAGATCTAGTTCTGAATGTCCTCGAGTATGACTCTCGACCTGGATAACTTACATGACACCTACCTCTTGAGCTTACCGAGTTACAATTGAGTCAAAGTGAAGAATTATGAACAAGTTATTACTTAGACGTAACTCGACTATCATATAATTGTAATCATAGCCGTCTGCCATGATGAACTCTAGTGACGTCACATACTATGACACTTCAATAATACTTTCTTTTCGTTTTGACAAGAAACATCGGAAATAAATCGTATCTAACGAAATGTATTAGGAATGATGTAACATGGCTGGCTGTATGTAAACAGTTATATCCAAATGAGGAAAACATAAACTAATGTCACTTATAAGCTAAATAGTTAAGATTATTTAAGAAAAATCAAGTAATTAATTCAGAACACGATTCTGCAAATTCACAGGACCATTCGAATAGATTTAAACTTGCAATTTTGTTTTAATATAATTTTAAAAGAAATATAAGATACAACGTTTAGATTATTTTCGTATAAAAAATGTAGCCGTCTATAAATGATTAATTGATATAAAATTTCACTGACAATTTATGATCTCGCCTGAAACAACTATCGATAGGAAAGTTGTTACGATGCAACATCTCTCTCGCTCGATCACAAAACTTATTTAACTAGAAAGAGGTAAATAATCTCCGCTCAATGACCGGAACGAATTCCGTAAAACTTTCAAAGAACCGGTTTCCTATTAACAAGTGAAAGTATTCTAAATATTCTATCGATTTTTATTCACATATTTGCATATATTTTTGTATGTTAATCAGTAAATTAACGCGAAACATCAACAGCTTTAACGCGATGATCGTTAACAATAAAAATTAAACACAAGTACATTATAATATCACTTGTATTATTGCTGTAAAATTTAGTTGACATTTAGGCCGTAATCTTGACGCCATTGAACTTAATAAAAAAAAAAAAACTTCAACGAGTATAATAAGCGGGGCCACAAAACAGTTCCAGGAACAACGAGTAATTATTCTAGATAAACTATTTCTTCAACCGGTGTGAAGTAATCAATGATAATTACATTGTATTCTGTCGGGAACTGAAGGCGTCTTTTTATGCACACATGAGCTGTATCGCGATGCTTCTTGCGAGAGAACTAGGTATATAGTCATCATTCGCTTGTAATAACTTTTGATAACATTTCAATTGGTTAGTTATTTGTATCAAAACCTTTACGTATCAGAGATTGCATCGTTTTGGTAAAAGACTTATTCGTGCAAGATTAGGTAGACCAATGTCAGGTCAAACAGATACAATAAGGACATATACCTACTCTATTCCAACGAAAACAGGAGAAAAGCAAAACAAACACATTTGACAGGAAATTGACGCGATATCTTTGGTCGAGTGCTTGATTAATCTATGATAAACTTTTATCGCGATTTTGGACGTAAAATTAAAGTGCATAGGTATTAGTAATTAAGTTTAACGATATTGCATTACAAACAAAGAGATATTAATCATGAACTCTTATTATTAGTGAACGATACAGCAGAGCTATTAGCAAATCGCATGTTGTAATAAGATTTGTCTGTCTTGATTCCAACTTCGATTGGAATAAAGATAAACAAATCTAAGTAAAACGCTAAGTATCTAATAGTGTTGTGTAGGGAAAACCAAAACCATTGCAACCTAAACGTAAAACCATTCACTTTTCACGGCGCGCCCGAGCCGAAGCCTGTAGACACAGACGCACCCACCTATACTTGTAATATTTCATAACATATGAAGATATAATACAAACGTACGAAACACCTTTGTACTAAAACGTAAACGGACGCTTACTCACTAATACGTCGGCTTGTCAATTTACTTCACCTTTGTTAGCTCACAGTTGAAGTTTATTTGAATAGTTTAAGCGCACGCGTTGAATTTTTAATATACTAATTTGTATACTATGTTTTTCAATGACTTACAGTATTCTAAATGTTTATTTCATATAAACCTCATAAAATAAGATCTTTGCCGTTGAAAGTTACAATATGGAATAGGATTATATTTTATATTTCCATTAAATATCACTACAATTATTTTTATAAACAACAGACATTGTTTATTGAATAAATAAGTTAGCGAATCATTCCTCAATAACGATTTTATTTTTAAACGATTAAATATAAGCCACCTAAACATAAGCAAATGTGCAGTAAACAATTTTAAATATAATATAAAGGAACATATATACGCTCGTCTGAATCGAACATGTCAATAAATATTCACCTGAGATCGACTGCTCAATTCACCCTTATCAGTGTCCGATAAAGCTGATATTGAAACTCATGTCTGATATTGTAATGCGTGGGTGTTCTATTATTGTCAACAAAAATATGAACTTCAGTAAGGTTAGTATATGTACGTAAACACTTGATTATTGAAATATATTATCAATAATGAAACTTAAAATTAAGCCCCGTAACAGATTATCTGACTTTGCGTAAATACTACACTTAAGTACCATACGTAAATAGAATAAAGAAAAAAAATATTTTAAATTATTCGATTGATATGATTTTACTCTATTTGTCTCTACTATTATTCGTTTGTGTATTAGTAAGTGAGTATTTTGTAATAAAAATGTATATGTGTGTGTGTTACTTTAAAATTAACATCCATCTCGAACGTATCTTGTAAAACAATGTCACAAGACTATTTCCTCTACAGTAAGGTAGTTTTGAAAGGACCGCTTTGTAGCGGAAAGGGCAACTCGTCTTGTTTACTCTGTAAATATTACGTATAGTAAAATATTATAATAATGAGATTAGCAACAAAATTATCACATAAAAATAAGATTACTTGTTCCAAGTCTATTATAAAATAACCTACAGAACAGCTACTATTAAGCGAAGCCTTGTGTATTCTCGTTTTAATAAGTAACATAACAAACTACTAGACTTCCTTGCGAATTAAGCAATAGGTTAGGAGATTGAACCAGCATTCTGTTCTAATAAGATTGGTGAATACGCATGTGATACATCTTTTTCTAACACGTACAGCTTACCTCCCTATATATCAATACGAAATTAATTATAAACACAAAATAAGCACATAATAACTCTATGGGGGTTAGAATCCATAATCTTCGAAAAAGATTTCCGTCACAAGTCATTATAAGACAAAAATAAATACTTATTCCATCTACATCGCCACAAACATTCAATAATCGAAACTTACTTCCTCGGACACTAAAAATTAAATAAATTAATCGATGTACGAGTGTACGTGCTCGATAAAAGAAAACGTAACCGCTTCAGAGATTGCGATTATTGTTTGCTTGTAATCGCTAACGCTAACGAGCTAACAATTACAGCCTTATTATGTCGTAATGACGCAACACGATTGTGTACGACACTCGTTGCAACTACACACAGACACAAGTGCATATACTTGAGACCATTTAAACATTAACTCGTGCGAATGTACCGAGTTCCAAACGATTACACTACAATTTATATATTATACATTAATAACCATGTAGTATAAAACTAGTAATACAACTTTTTATTTAATGCTTTTAATTTATTGTTTTATAATTAAAAAACAAAAAGATTAATAATAGCATTTGTAAAAACAATATATGATTAACCTCTACTGTCACGGGCCAAAATTCAGGAAAGTAAGTCAATCTGACACGACTGGAGAGAAGTCAAGAGCTTAACATTGCTTTGAGTAATCACATGAAATTCTACTAAGAATTTATCGACGGAAAACCCCAAAACATTTAATTGTACTGATTAACTGACTAATTGTTTGAACTTAGGACAATCAGCCTCATTATCCTTGACCAATGTAAGGAACAAAATGTGTATCGTATGTGTATATAAATTTGCCAATATTTAATATCTACAAAACAACACCCAGTCTCGAGGTCATAGCAATATATTTCGTGTTACTTGTGTAATTACTTTAAAACAAATACACAAAAACAACAAAGGAATTGCTGTACGTGTAACATATTGTCTTCAGTTTGAACAGCGACGTCTAAATAATGTTTAACTCTCTGTTATGATCGGGTACACTTACAGCTCTTAGTTTAACTTTCGTCCCTTTTATCTTGTTAATTTATGATTAAAGGACATTATCTGCGCCGTTGTACACATGCCTGCATGCACAGACGGAGTATTTTAGTATTCTTTTTTAGCACTTAACCAATGTCAATAACGTGTTAATCTTCCTGTATACACACACACTTCAGAAGAATAGTTTAAAAATTGGATTTTAATCCATTAACTTAAGAGATAACGATACTTCAAATAGACAGGCTGAGCTACTATATCATTTATAATGCATTACACTACTATATTGACATTTAATTGCTGAACAAAAAATAGTAAAAAAAGGACGGACGTTAAGTATTATGTCATGGCAACTTTAAATGTTTTTATTTTTATAAAAAACATGTATCATTTACTATGTATGTGTTAAGTATGATGTTTCGTATTGCTGTATTGTAATACAATTTAAATTTATCAATGATACGAAAATAACGGCTATCCATAATACTATGTGAAGGTCAGCAGAGTCAGCTAACGAGACCGTACCTTAGCTGACAACTTATCTTTCACCCTTGAACGTTCTCACCCGAACTGAGGTCAGAGATAATTAATTATAAAACTAAAATATTTATTGCTTTACGGACAATAACTTTCGTATTCAGGTAAAATATTTTAAGTGTTTTTTTTCTCTTTGTATAAAAGTATAAAATCAACTGTCATATCGAATGATTCAAATTAATCGCATAAATGCACGTGGTCGAAAGCAAACCGAATCATTACTGTTTCTTTAATTATAATTTTCCTAAATTATGCAAGTTGATTGTTAATAAGGATGTAAGTATTTAAAGTTTTGTAAAATTAATTTCAAGTGACTTCAAGATCATAAGGAAGAGGTTGCATCCGTTATTCATACTAAGATTACTTGGTACTTGGTGAGTTAAAACTTTTAATATTATAATCAAATATGATAAACATCAGCATTTGACCTTTTATTTGAATCACCAATTACAGTTACATTCACGTCTAATTATTAACATTTTCTAAATTTCCTGAACTCAACAAAGTGTTCGACAAGGCTACAAACATGGTCATCTATTTTATAATATGCATGGAATTAATAAAATAACAAATTTCAACTCGAAAATATTCAATGGTAGCTGACATCACCGAGATACACCTACCCTAATCGCACTATCACTATCAGACGCTATCACACGAAAGACTGATAACTCCTTTAACGATATGATAAGGAAACAAGTGGATACTTTCAGCGAAACATGATATGAATCGCTAAATATGTCTAATCTATTTTCAACCTTATGTTTAATGCCATAAATATCAGAAAAATACTTTAATAGATTAAAACAATAATAATATTCAGTTTACTCTTTAAATAGGCCAATGCAAGTTTTTTAATACGTTGCTTTATATTTTTTAAATATGTAATTCGAGTAATCCTATGTACTGAATTAGTTGAATTAGTATGATCTATTGCAATTTTTTGATATTTCACAGATGTCAGTGTAATTTAAGTTTTGTAGATAAAGACTATAACTGGCAATTAGCTTGGATGTATGTTGGAAAAGCTATGGTAAGACAAATAATATATTGCCTCTTTGGAATTCTGAGCTGTAAACACAAATTACTCCTTTAATAGCACTTTTCTTGTCAGGCTGACTTGTTTAACCCAGTACGAGAACTGGGGCAGAGTTTCCAGCGACAGTCGTGACAAGATACCGTCAATGCGAATTTTTCCTTTAAACCTTTTTTTTTTCAACAGAATATATTCCGTATGAAAAAGGTAATAAAACGTATACCCCAGTGTATTTATTGCAAGGTGAGGTGATGTGTTTTTATTTGTGGAAAAATACTGCAGTACAATTATGCTTAAGTTTTAATTTACAAGAAAGACAAGTTATTTTATATGTAATTATGGTACGGTAAGGTTAAGTGCGCTCGTTTGTATATGTAACTTAAAGTAAAGCAGCTTAAGCTTTATTTGCATGAACGTACCTATACGAATATTTCGTAATAGTCCCAAAACAAAAATGGTAAAGCATTTCCTCTGAAAATGTTTAACTCCCAGTCTGTACAAAACAGAAAATAAGTATTGTATTCACTGTTGCAATGCCGGATATCAAGGTCCAATTGCCACCGTTTCACTTGGTCGAAACAAAACCTCTCCACTCCGATACGAATTATAATCTCTCGAGCGTAAAATAAAGAAAAAAACTTATCCATTATTCCGATGAGATGATCGGTTATGAGTCACCAAAAATGTACTAAAATCGCTACACAATTGTCGTATCATTTTTGCCGTACTTTCATTTAATAACGCCATTTAAACCAATGCAAAATGACATCTATTACTATTACACTAAAAGTTGAAAAGGCGTTTTTTATTAATTTCAATGTCATTTGCACATTTGCCATGGAGTTTCTAAGCTCGACCTAAAATTAAAACGAGTATCAAAGATTAAAAAAAAAAACAAAACCTGACTTTAATCTTAAATCCCAAACACATCTAAAGCTTCTAATAAGCCTTCATAATTCAATGGAATAAAAAATGCATAGCGCACAAACGAGTTTTATAATGATCAAACAATTTCCGATAAATATTAATTCTAGGAAAAATATCAACGACACATACGATAGGCAATGAGTCAAGTGTAAATCGAACCCAATATGCTGTACAGAATTCCCTAGGGAAAAGTAACAGGAAGTAAAACAATCGAGTTAGCAATACAAATCTTTCAGACTGAGACTTTTCGATTTCAATGTCCTTAAGAACGCTATAGATGCCAAGATCTCTGGAAAAAAAATCATCTCGAACAATAGGAGCACAACGAAAAAACCTTCGATACAATACCGATCAAGGTAAGTGACCTTTCCACGATATTAAATCTTAGCAAAACCACTATTACACAGTCACTGTAGATCCACAAGTTATTAACTGAATCGCCGAAGCGCGACGTAACGGCACCGACGCGGTATCGTGTAAAAACTTCTTCCGTCACATTTAAATTTGCAATTTTTGCCACATTACACTAATCCACAAGCACTATTATTGATGTATCACAGAATTTGAGAATGTTAAAAACACCTATTACAGGAGCCGTAAACCGTCCGCCCCGTTCGACGTACAAGAGGAGACTGAGGTCGGCTGCGCCCGCGCCGCCTCACACACCCGGTTATCAGCCTTCGGGGGGAAAGGGGGTAAGAAAGAAAAGTGTTCACGTGACGTGGAGATAAGCTGAAAAATCAATTCGCAAATGCTCGCGTTTTTCTATGGTATAAATACGGTGACATGTCTCAAACAAAAACATTAACTGCACATAACGTGACTCTAGCGTCATTAACGTACGATCGAAGTGGTCATATAAAAGATCTTTTCACTGAAATATATAAATATTATTAATTGAACTAAACATTTTAACCTAATGGTTGAGGTAAAAAATTGAAAGAGTATTGCCATTTGCATTTTAATCGTATCAGGTGTCACGAACGCACCTGTACCTTTAACATGGAGGGCATATAGTTCCAGCTGTGCTTATCTAATAATAATATTGTAGCATTCATTACTATTTCTCGTTTTTTAGGTAGAGTTTATATTAAGAAATAATAATTTTATATACCAGTACTTGTTATTTCGGATTGATCGACTTTTATCCATATAGAAAGTATTGTTGTTGTAAGTGTTGTTTTACTCAATTATGCTCAAAACTCAACAGTAAATATAATTAATTTTCTGCAAGCAAAGTCGAATCTACCGGTATCAATTTTACGTACATATTTGGAATGATAACTTTCCAGCGAAGTAAAGCAGACGAGGTTCAAATAATTGTTCCTAGGTTAACAAACTTCGCAACCCATGAGAATACCTTCAACTTAACCACATATGAAAGGCAGATATTATGACCGACAGTGATAGAAAGTGGTACAACAACCCCTCGAGGATAACAAACCTTTAAGCCTATGTATGTAAGACTCATTATTGCTCGTTACGATCAGTTTTTAATGTAATAATTCATTTTGCAAATATAGTAGCTTATTTATATATGAATAAAGATGAAATTTGCTTGATATTAGTTTTGTATGCACTTTACAATGAATGGGTTCGTTATAAAAGGATGGGAACAAACGTAGTGAGGTATACTCGTTCAGGATTATTTTAAAAGAGATTGCACGGAAGTACGACAAAGTGATGCATTCTACATTTTCCAGGTATACTTTGACTGTAACGTTATAAGGTTGAAAATTGAATGACAGTATAATTGGAATGTGCTCTTTCTCGTGAGCAAGAGAAAATTTGTTTCCTAGTAAATGTCATAAAGTATAAACATTGAACAATCTAGCGGTAACATGCGGTTTTGCTTGATTTACTATGTTTCATTCGGTTCAGCTTTCAATCGTTATATATTAATGAGTCATTTATAACTCTCAAGTCAAGTTAAATGACATAATGTATTTCGATTTTAAGGTAAGCAATAGCATAGACATATCGACATATCTTCCACATCATTTCAAGTTTATATTTGTATATATAGGTACCTAGGCGCTTATTAATTTTTCAGTGACATTAATGTATATGTAACAAAACTTTATTTCATTAGTAATTAAAATATGTAAGTAGATACTATCAGTTTCAATATTTTGCTTGTTAGTAGGGTCTTTGTTAAAGCCTGGGTAGGTACGCAATCATAATATATTCTTCTAAAAAACAGCAACTTTTAAAATAGTTGTGTTACAATTTGAGTGAGCCAGTAAAGATGAGTGAGCTAGTGCAAGTACTGTCATAAGGCATAAACATCTTAACTCGGTTGGAGGAGCATTAGCGATATGAGGAATATATCTTTATATAAGGAGTATTTCTTTATATATGAATACTTCTTAGGTACATGGTGAATATCGAAAGGATTTTATTAAAAAATAAATCAACTGCGTTACAGAACAAAGTGTGCCAACTATTCATTTCGTTCTCATCTTAATCGAAGACAATCGAAGTTTATCTGTATCTATCATTATATTATGAGGGCACATAAATTAAGGCGAAAATTGTTACGCGATAGAGCCTTCATAACAAGCTAGTACAATAATATACAAGTATGAAATACATCCGTCATAAATACCTAAAGTTGATACAGGCCATAAGATATGAACAAAAATTAATGAATTTGTCGAAATTCAATGTTTAGTAATTGCACGTGTTCGTCTGCGCTTATAAAATCGTACTTAAAATAATTACACAAATTTTCAAAGCAGATATTATTAACGCAGGTTGATAAGTGGGTCGACGTCACACGGCCGTGATTTTACACGTGTGTCCATTGCAGGATTATCTGCGAGACGTTTTACTATTTATTTTCAATATATGTAGCATAACGATATATTTTTATTAACAGGAATTTGCACAATTTCAGCTAATAGTAATATAATAAACACAGGATGAATCTTGCAAATTAATTTTAACCTATTTCCATCGAATCGATCTGATCATAATACGATTTCGTATCAAATGAAATATATTATTATAATTAGTTTTAAAAACAATAATATATGCTACATACATTAAACGTCTATTAAAATAAATTAATCGATAGTATAACTATTGCATCAATATTTAAACTTTACAGAATCACGTGAATGACACCATAACATTAACTGTCAAAAGTAACTGACTTTAGACGTCCATCTCCATTATTATATTTCAACTTTATGTTCTCTATGTACATGAAGATTTAATGTAATGTGACGTTAACGCTTTATCACTTAACTGTCAAATTAACGTCAGTAATACATTTGTATATATGAAACTGTATTATTTTTCTTCGCGTCACAACACAACAATGGGACCGCGCAACGAGTGAGTCAGCGCAGGCTGCGCCGGCGCGTGTAACAGTGAACCGCTATTGCGCCGCGTGATCTCGATACTAGTTATTTCTCATTATTTAATTCTCATTTAAAATTATATAGCCTTTTGTTTATAAAATATATGTCTTATTTATATAAAGTTGCCAAATAAAACTTTCGATATATTATTTATATACTAATGTATTAATCTTTCAATATAATAACTTTCAAAATATATACAACTATCTGATGCAAAATTATATTGCGCAACTAAACTTAAACAAATGCAGCTCCAATTGATAAAAATAAAAAACAAGGTGAATATCCCGTAATTAATAACTGTAATAATAAAAATAACCATGTTAATTAAAAATCTTATAAATGCAGTTTATTTAAGTAGAAGATTTGTTATAGCATTTTGGTCATATCTTAATATAATTAATCAAATGTACACCAACCACTATCAAAATACCATAAATCATAAATAATGCTATATAGGTACACATATAATATTATTACAATTTAATTTTTATACTAAATTTCATTGTATAGTATATTCAGTCAATGCTCATCCTAGAAATAATTTATATACTATCACAAGTCTTAATCATATATTAACATACAAATAGAAATTTAGATTAATATTTTGAACCGATAACAATTAGCGGTAAGATTGATGTACTAACTCGGAATAAGAAATAGAAAGTGTTTACTTCGACCATTAAAAATAAATTAAGGGCGCGCTCTGAACTCTACTTGGATTAAAAAACAAATTAACTAGTGTGTCCTCTTCGTACACGTGTATGACAACTTAAGGAAATGTATTCATTTAAATTTTATAAAATTGTTTAAATATGATTGTCAAACCATAACTTACTTTTAATTTTTGTTTATGTCACACCCAAAAAGTCGGATTCAAATTCGAAAGTATACCAAGTATACTATAGGTGTTAAAGTTCTTTGGAAAAACAACTACCTAATAAAAATCAAATCAAAACATACTCTATTCAAGTAGACCTTTACAAGTACTTTTGAATGTACATTTAACGACTAAATCAAGTGAAGCTTCCACAGAGGCTGAAAGTACATTCTACCGAGAAGAACCGGCAAGGAACACAGTAGTCACTCTTTGTTAACAATAAAAAAACAATGTTATGTTAGTCAACATGTATTAACTCCAAGCTTTTTTATCATCAATATAATCTTGTATTGAATAATATATGCCCTCTCGTTTACTAAATCGAATTCCAACGTATTGCATCAGGCTACTGATTTGAATACGTATCCTATACAAACAAAGCCAATAAAAATCACTAGTCACAACATGAGCTATTCTAAATAGCACATCATAGCTGTATAAAAATACTATAAATAAACCCTATCTTCTGAACCATAAGGGTCACTTTCATTGGGACTTGTGTCGTACGGTAAGTACACAATGGACTAAGCACAATTAAGTGATCGACGGCCTACTTGCATATATAATTAGTGAGACCGTGCATTAGTGTGGCTCGGCTTTTGGTCGGACAAATGAGTTCGAGCGTGGGAGATAAATCCGTAGTCTAGGTTACAGATACACGAGGCTGCCTGCTATTTAATTTGCATTAGCTATTTACAGATTCTATAAACTATATGCGATAGTTATTGTGACGCATATTACAATCCAAATCGTCAGATGGCGTTGATTCAATGAACCATCATAATTTGACACACCATCGACTACGCCGTGGGAGAAGATGGTATAGCATTAAAGTCACTCAAAACTCGAGAAGACTCATATTTCGAAGCACACTATTACCTTCCCACGCGATTAGTGAAGCTCTGGGGTCAATAGTGACAACGGCATTTACACAAACAAAAACAAAAGTAAATTGTAGTTATATGATCCGTCGAAAGCACTTCCATACACTCTGTAACAATTCCATGTAAACAGCAAACGATTTTAATATGATAAATAATTATCAATTAACGATCACATCGTGTAGTTATTAATTTAATTAAACCGATTGAGTGATTTTGTAACAAACGGTATTAATTTCACGCCGATACGTTCGTCACAGACATGTTCCGTGAGTTGTTTTATTACCTACAAATATCGTCTATGTAGGAGAGAAAGTGTGAATATTTTTTTTATTGAACATGTCAATGACGAATGACTGTTTTTGAAGACTGTTTAAATTTACATCAATTTATTATGGAATGAATAAACCAATACCGGTAAAAAATATACTTATAATAAATTAATATTATAGCAATCAAATTTAGGCATATAATATACTTATATAATATATTAATAAAATCGAAAGAGTTAAAAGTTGGAATAAAAATTTAAATACTTTTGAAAATTAATTTATGATAATATCTGATACAATGATAAAAATGTTATTCTTTAATAACATTTTTAGTACAATCTAATAAAGAAGTTTCAAAAAGACATGATCTTGTTGACAGCGCCATCTAGCGTGAGGTAGCAACATCAAACAGTTGGCATTACTAAACACTAACTTAAATTCTGTACTAACGATATTTAAA
The DNA here is from genome assembly GCF_905220365.1 of Vanessa cardui. Lineage (NCBI taxonomy): Eukaryota > Metazoa > Arthropoda > Insecta > Lepidoptera > Nymphalidae > Vanessa > Vanessa cardui. The sequence goes on from NC_061148.1 coordinate 2,791,264, forward strand.
ATATTATAACAATCCAACAAAAATATAATACATATTCTTACTATTAGAAAATAAGAAAACAAGTTAAAGGCGTCACATAACTAAATTCTTCTACTCACCACGAGATGGCGGTACGTGTATCCTTAGCTAACTTGGTTTAACAGCTTTTTTATTTGTACTTTATGTTTCGACAATAGTAATAAATTATATGAAATCTGTATTCATCGGCCGACTATATTTATTGTATTGTAATATCGACATGGCAGATGATTTTTCACAATATATAATATTAATACACCTAGTTTTCACTTATCGCTTTGCGTTCAAGCATTTTCCGGGAATACCGTTATCTATATAAATATCCAAATTTGAGAGTAGAACTATGCCAAAAAAAATAACAAAAGCTAAACACACTATCGTACTTGAAAGATTATGCGATAACGTTTATCTCCACAATTTTAAAGTTAAGTATCAGCCCAATGATATTCTAATAAATAGATATGTTATACCCATACTAAACAATGGAAAAAAGTGTGCCGCGCCGGGGACCGTTTATTTTAAATTTCGTTACAAGTAAAAAGGATAGCTTGATAAAAACAATAAGTAAAAGGGATGAGTAGATGATTTAATTACGCAAAACGTATGACTGCATAATTATGATGTATTATAACGTATTACTGGCATAATTATGATGAAAACGACTAAAGGCAAACGTCCCAAATAGGACGTTTTCTAGTCTTCACTTTTTGCGCGTCAATGAAATATCTGTTTACTAGAACATCATTGTATCAGCCCGTAAAAATGGCACAGCTGAGTGAAGAAATATTCTCTTAATGAGGATATGCAAGGACTCTAGGGCACAACATTGCGAGTCTGTGGTCACGTGAAATATGCATAAATAAACTATAATTAACAAACAAATGCTAGTCAAACGATTTATCATCATCGCATTCAGGATTGTTGTAATTTTCCGGTTCATACCGGAATTGTAAATAACTACATAGTAACAAAACAAATATATATATTAAACTTTGCTATGTAATTAATTACCTAAGCATTTGTTCAAGTGCAAATGATATCTAACATAAATACATATAAATACTAGTGACTTGTGCTATATTATATGTGATAGTTTGAGGCTTTATTTAATATTAATTCAGGATCAGGTATTCTGCCATTGGACAGCTACGTTTGGTGTAGTTGAGTGAAACTACATGCACAAAGGACATAACTTCTTAGTTCTCAAATTTGAAAGCGCATCGGCGATGTAAATAATGGTCAATACATCGGACAGCGGCAGTGTTTATGAGCGGTGGTGATCACTTACAATCAGGTGGCACAAATAAAAAAGTATTGTCTAGTTATTGGGTTATAAGACTTGAATCAAAGTATGTTTTTAAGAAATTCCTCGAAAATTCCTTACAAATTTTAAGATATAAATTTATTATTATTGAAACTCGTAACACTCCTATCATTGACAACTGTTCGTTAATACGGTGCGATTTTCCTCAAAGTAGAACAGAGCAGCCTCGACTTAATCCGTGGCTAAGAGATGGATTAGGCGGAAAGTTTGTGTGAAGCGGACCGAATCTTCGGCATCAGCACTTAAGTCTCATCGACCAGTTTGGGAGACAAGAAACCAAAACACTTCTCAATGATCTCACGTTGAAACATGTATTATTGGAAACAATTGCTTTTCTTGCAGTGTCAAATTCCATATGAAAATTCCATATGGGAAAAGTGCGAACAAAAATTATAAAATACTAGCGATCCGCCTATATTGTGCATGTATTATATATATAAAAATTCATCTTGAATCAATTCTATTGAAAAAAAAAAACCGCGTCTTTGTGTGATTTTAAAGATCTAAGCATATATAGGGACAGACAGCGGTAAGCGACTTTGTTTTATACTATTTAGAGATAAATAAAGCTTCTTCTTCTTGCTGTGAGCAAACATTATATTTTACAATGAGCGAAATGGCAACCACTGACATCTACGTTACACGTTGCATCGTGTACAGTATTAATGTCTACATTTGATGAGAAATTTCTCATCAAGATATGGTGATTAGTAATGGATAGTACAGATCACAAAACTAACTAACTTAAACAATTACCGTGTTTCATCAATTTATTTTCAACGATCATATAAGATTCAAATAATATTATAGGAAAATTAGGATAAAAGATAATTACAATGAATAGCTGTTCAAAAATTCAATATCTGACTTTGAGACTATGTAAAACTTTTTGTTTTGTGTCTGTAGTCTCGCAGCGATAAATAATATACGCAGTGGAAGACAATCATAAAGTTATCAATATTTTTTATGAAACAGCGTTGTTACTGGTCGGCTTTGTTATTTTGAAATCGACCGCAACTTTCTAATCTATTGTGTTTAATGCAAAATAAAAACCAGTTTCTCGGTAAATTGACATCGCGAACTCGCCAAAACGACGACGGACTTTCCTTCGTTGTTGCGAATGTTACTCGTTTAGTAAGAATTTAATTTACCACACGCTTAGAGTCGTGCATTCATTAAATTATAAAACGATATATGTTTATATTGATCTCACGGTGAACTGCAAGCATAGAATTGGAATCACCAATCTCTTATATTTAAAAACTTTATTTATAAACTAAAAAAAAAAAAACAAAATATAAAAACTTTGCGTCGAATCCGATCACGAAAATGATAGTATAATTTAAATATTATTAGTTTTTACAATAAAAGCCGAAAATTAATTCAACTTATATATGACAGAAATATTTATGATGAATTCATATATTAATTAAAAAAAGAGATATTTCGATTTAATACCTACTGAATTATTATATGACATTAATAATAATTATTTCAAATCAATTACTGACATAATAGACACACAAAACCGACCTCTTTCTTCTATAGCGGAATGTAATTATGCAAATACTAAATAATAATAAACAATATTGTTGCACTTGTACAGCACTTATTTTTCGATAAAGTTATGCATAAAAGTGCACTGGAAAACTGCTAGGAAATTAAACGCCAAGCTGACTTTACACCGAGCTGCGTTGGGTCCGTTTAATTAATTCGTGCTGAAATTTATATCTTTACATACATTTAATTAAAGATAAATATATAATAAGATTAAGATAAAAAAGGCATATTATTCAATACAAGATTGTACAGACAATTAAAAAGCATGGAATTAATACTTGTTGACTTTTAATATACCTATCCCACATTACATACATAAGTATATAATTGTATTTAACCAACATAACTGTATTTTGAAAAGTCGAGAAAATGTAACTACTGACATCCTTGCCAGTTCTTCTCGGTAGAATCTACTTTCCGAACTGGTGGTAGTTTCACTTAATATAGCTGCTAAATGACGATTCAAAAGGTCTCGTAGAAAACCTACTTGAACAATTTATATTATTTAACTCTTTATTGCACACCAAATATACATAAAGACACAAAATATAATTTTCATACAAACGAAATTGGCCAAGCAAAAGGCGGTCTTATGGCTTATAAGCCATTTCTTCCAGACAACCTTTGGTTATATTTTGGTTTTGAATTAATTTTTAATTATATTGACTATTCTAATTTATAATTTCATCTATTTAAATACATATAACGAAACTCAAACAAGTATATAAAGTATATGGCATGTTTCGTGTACTTATTTACATATTCATAACACAACAACCTACTAATAAAACCGATAAATTATAATCTTGTAATTTAGTTGTACGACTGGCGGAATAGGATTGTATCCACTAACGTATGCGTGAACCGAGACTTCTAGAATATTCTAACAGACCTTCTTGTTCTCGTGTGCAAACTAGACGAGAAAAAAAAATAAGGAAAAATTTATATAACCTTTCGTCATTATTAATATGTTGTTCTACGCGTCTCGTTTAAGTGATTTTTTTATGGTATTGGTTGGCGGACGAGCATATGGGCCACAACGACGAACGAACAATGACGCTGTAAGAAATATTAACTATTCCTTACAACGTCTATGTGCCACCAACCTTGGAAACTAAAATGTTAGGTATCTTGTGCCTGTAGTTACACTTGCGCACTCACCCTTCAAACCGGAACACAACAATACTGAGTACTGTTATTTGGCGGTAGTATAACTGATGAGTGGGTGGTACCTACCCAGACGGGCTTGCACAAAGCCCTACCACCAAATGTGAAGTGATATTAATTACGCAAGAAAATTAATAACGATTTTACTTTCAATATATATAAGTTATCTTATCTTATTATTTACTAGTTATCGCTCACGGGTCCGCTCGCGTTTTAGGGGTTTGGTTGTCATATGTTAGGCAAAAAATAGCCTATGTCCTTCCTTTGAACTCAAATTTGCCAATAAGCAAATTTCATCAAATTCTTTTCAATGGTGAATTGGTGAAACCAGAAAATGCCCCCAACCAACCACTGTAGTATTTGGTTGATAATGATGCGAATTCTCATTTACTAATAATAATGTAATACTCATGCAGGATATTTTCTTCCAGTCCGGCACGCGAAAACCACTAATTACTTATTATACAATTCCGATGACGCAATAACTTCACGCCGAAATAAAACGAACCAAAATACGACCGACCTATAAATAAACTAAATGTTATAAATAAAACTTTCGCACGTTTCATATTCAAACACTGAGCGAGGACGAGGCTAATGATAACATTGAAAACTAAAAATACATACATCGCATGTCATTTGTATTCGTATTTATTTATTTTCATTAAAAAGAGAAAATCTCATTAATATATCTTATAAATTATTTAGGTATGTTTATTTGTATTACATTATTACGTCACCAGCCTGCAAATTGTCCCACCGCTGGGCTATGGCCTCCTCTCCCTTTGAGAAGAAGATTTGATTTGGATACACATGACAGTAATTTGTCACATGCTGGTTCCCTTACGATGTTTTTCTTCACCGCCGAGCACGTGACGAATTATAAATACGAATTAAGTACATGGGAATTCAGTTGTTCTTGCATGGGATTGAACCTGTAATCAACGGTTAAAATGGACGCGTTCTAACCACTGGACCAGCTCAGCTAAGTTTATTTCTATATTTGATATTAATATTAAATCAAAGTCGATGAAGGCGGACTGTATTTTATTTGTTAAAGAAATATTAATCTGCAGTAGAAATCGAAATATTCCTTATTCAAATAGACACAAAAGAACTCGAAAGACGACGTATTAAAAGAGTTCCATTAAATGTAAAGGCATTTCAGAATGCAGATTAAAACGAGAGGAATCCGCAGAAACGAAACGAAGTTTGAGATCAATAGAATGAAACACAAAGTTAGCTAAATGAAATTAAATTTATAAATACTGCATGGTAATCAACAAACATCACGCACTTTTTAGGGCTAGACCAAAACGGATAAAAACGTATTGTCCGTCCGTCTCGTAGGAGACTGTATCTCATGATCCGTGATAATTAGATCGTTTGATATTTTGACAGCTGATGTATTTCTGTTGCTGCTATATCAACAAATACCATTAAGAACATTATATAATGTATATTTAAGGGCACTCTCATTCATCAGATATGATTTTTTTGGCAAACAAAATCCTTCGTGCGTGAATCCTACTCGCATTTGATTTTTAATCTATATTAATATTACAAAACATAGAGGGTTAATTAGTATGTATGTATGTCATCATCATCATTCTCCTGCCCTTATCCCAATTTTATTTGGGGTCGGCACAGCATGTCTTCTCCATCCATACTTCTCTGTCAGACGTCATCTCACAAGTAACTTTCTTTCTTTCGTCTTTCACACAATCCATCCATCGTTTCCTTGGTCGTCCTCTACCTCTATATCCATCCACATCCATGCTCAAGGCCTTCCTCACAATGTGTTCCTCATTCCTTCGCATTACATGCCCATACCATGATATGATAGTATGTATGTATGTAAGAACAGTAAATACCACGACCGATACAAACAGACTCGACCGACAGACAACCGAACATTAAACCCTTTACTAAGCGATCTGCCGTATTTATGTGATTCCTCTCGGTCCTGTTTGAGAAGAGGGTAGTTCTTGTAAGAATGTATTAATAGGCAATTTAAAATACAAAACGAACAAACACAACCGAAAACACAAGATTTGTTGAATCGGAGTGATTACTATCGAACGGACACCAAACCGGTCCTCGCTGGTCCAGGAAACGTCTAAAAATAATCGGTACACGTGCGCTTTCTAATCGATCGTTGGAGCACAAAAACGCTCCAACTTTCCGTTTGAGTATACACTTAAATTTATATTTAATTAAACTTGTTTGAGTTATCTCATAATTACAAACAAAAACGCGAAAGGTAGTTGAGATGTTTTTTTTTTTTAATCAAATACCGCTCGAAGTATTTGGGTAGCGAACCGCCCCGCTACGCATGGGTGATCAAAACCATATCCAAATCCGTTGCGTAATTTTAAAAGTAGCATACATAGGGGACAGACAGCGAAATTTTCCACTGTCCAATATAGCGCGAACCAATAAGTAACTGATCAATTATATTATGTACAAAATTATAAGACAATTTGAATTGAAGAAACTATAAATCTCCATTGACATGAAAATCATGAATCATGATCAAAATCATGAAATCTAGCATGTCTGTAAATAAAACATTAATATACATAAATTAATAACTTTAAATTATTTACATATCTCGCATGGATATCAACAAATATTATTTATTATAAAGCTCATATTGTTTATTATAAAATTCACTCGATGAATTTTATTTCGCATTCAAATTCGACGTTAAAATCTCGCAATCTCATTGCGAGCAAGAAGCTTCCCTTCATAACTCGTAAAGTGCATCAAATCTCATCATCTCACATCACGAGGACGTGTAATTCACGCTTGTCACGACAATATCCTTGAAAGGGGTAAAACTCCGAAGCGCGAACTTATATAATAATATTACATACTAAACCCTTCTCCGAAGCGCGCTATATCTTCTGGGATTTATTTGAGTGTGTATTAGTAGTTTTTTCAGTTTGACTTTTATAAATATACAAATTAACAACTTTCTTTAAACGTTTCGACCAGTTTAAACAAGTGTTTACCACTGTTATAATAAAAAACATTCTTTTTTGTTAACTAATTTTGCACTAAACAAAAAAGGTTGAAATTTTAATACCAGGTAATTTATAATTATTTATACCTTCTATCCATTTTCAACAATCTAACAATTTTTTTCACAAAGTTGTAAACAAAAACGCTTTTTCACTCTCATCTCCCTAGCGTTCACTCTAGAGGGTTGAAAATTTTAATTTATTATTATTTTAACGTCCCTAACCACATATCAGAAAATCATAATGATACTAATTACTTCACCTTTCGTAGATTTATTGACTGGCCTAAATGCAGTGACTTTATACCTTATACCTTGCCTTTGAATGCATGTTTATTTAATTCACAGCGGGTAAACATTTGTCTGAATACGCGAGTCACTTTAAAACTACGAGACCGAAAAACAAATCTTTTATACGAATTGAATTCAGTGTTGCAGGCGAACAATTTGCATAGCGCAGTGCACTAATGTATCTACGCTGATATATTACGTATCCTGTCTGGGTTGTATGTTAATAAATACATAATCCCGCAGAGTTTCTCTCATTGTCGGCTTATATGCGAGATATCGTTGTCTTAGTTCTTTCCGGGGCCCTAGGAGGTTTTCCCCCATAAAGGGGCCAGCGAACTCAAATTATTTTTACTTTACAAATAAAAGATAACAGTATATAAGCCTTTTTAAGAGACCCCTTGACAATTGGCCGCTCTCGGCATGTGCTCGTATGTGTTATATATAAAAATATATACTAAGTGCACATTAGACTACTTAATGAAATTTAAATTGTTTTATAGTTTTGTTGAAACGAAAACTTCATGTATTGGTTTTGTTTCTAAAATGTAACGTTTTGTAAAAATAATATCTTAAGGGTAAATAACGTTTATATAATGTACTATGACACATATTTATGTTGACTAGTAGTATATGTTAGAGAATTTAAAAAGTGGCAACTTTGAATGAGACACATAGTAGCATACGTTATCTTCATTTAATTAACAACCGACCTTTAATATCCTTAAGAACTATTATTGCTTGTAACTCTTTAGCAAAGTTAACAAATACAAAATTGTACTCTAAAGCCCAGATACTAGTTTTATTTTAGCTTGAAAACAATATAAAGGCAAAACTTTGTTTACATCGACGCCCTCTGTGTGTATGTACGTAGTTTATGTGCACTCTTTCAGGAATCGATCCTTCACTTCCTTTATTCCTCGAGCTTCGAATAACAAAGAGGTAGGTGATATAAACCTACTAGCTATTTCGAATACTACTAAGATTTTAACACGACCATACCTATTTTATTTGCCCGCCTTTGTCACAGAGCATATGTTTTTTAAGGTATAGGTTGGCGGACGAGCATATGGGCCACCTGATGGTAAGTGGTCACCATCACCCATAGACAATGAAGCTGTAATAAATATTAACTATTCCTTACATCGTCAATGTGCCACCAACCTTGGGAATTAAGATATAATGTCCCTTGTGCCTGTAGTTACACTGGCTCACTCACCCTTCAAACCGGAACACAACAATACTGAGTACTGTTATTTGGCGGTAGGATAACTGATGAGAAGGTGGAGCCTACCCAGAAGGGCTTGCACAAAGCCCTACCACCAAGTTAACTACTATAGTCTTAGTACAGTAGGCGAACGGTTATAACATACCAATAATATTTCACAGGCATTGGCGGCTATGTTTTTCCTTGTGATTAATTAAGCTTGCTTCACATCAAATCTCCTCAAATTCGATTCAGTAGCACCTTTCATTTATACTTACTTTGACTTATAATATTTACTATAGATTACTCATTTTCTTAGGGTTTGTCGTTGTGTTTACGATCTGTTTTTCTTTTAATCTTATCAGCGTTAAAATTTGTGTTTCCAAGAGATTAAAGATAAAAGATACCGATGACTATATTTGAGTATTTGCGTACAAGTGTAACGGTTTAAAACAAACACAATAAGTACTCATAATGTATAAATTGAGCGTATTTTTTTAAACATAGTATCTACTATCTAGGTACTTGAAAGTATAATACAATATAGTATTAGGGAGGAAGCATTCTTGTCTTTTTTCCGATAAGTTTGATCTTGCGATACAACGCAGTAGAATGCTTATTATTGTAGCCTCGAGCTATCCATCAATTAATTTAATAAAAATTTAATGTCACGGAAATAAGTATGACCTACTTAATCATGTATACATTCAACTAAATATTACATATTATGTAAGCGACTTTATAATTACATATAATACTATTCCTCAACTTCGTCTTCCTTGAAAACCTTTTCGGTATAAAAAGTATATGTCCTTCCTTGATAACAATCATGTTTCAATAGATCGTCCAACGTGAAAGGAGCAAACAGACAGACATACAGAGTTATAAGTAATAGTAATAGTAATATTAATATGGATGAATAACCAAAACAATGTCATTCCGAAAAACCCGCTATTTATTGCTACGTTAACTATACAAATTCCATGAATTTTATTTAATATTATAAAAGCAAAAAAACAGTGAAGTCTATGAATTACCCACTGCTGGGCTAAGGCCTCCTGTTCCATTAAGGAGATGGTTTGGAAATTATTCCACCACGCTGTTCCAATGCGGGTTGGTGGAATGCACATGTGGCAGAATTCTGATGAAATTAGACACATGCAGGTTTCCTCACGATGGTTTCCTTCACCGCCGAGCACGAGATGAATTATAAACACAAATGAAGCACATATATATAAGGGTACTTGCCTGGGTTTGAACCCGAAATAATCGATTAAGATGCACGCGTTCTAACCACTGGTCCATCTCAGCTCATTTATAAAAAGAACTTTAATTTGTGTAGATGGTAAATAGTCATATATGATATAAAATTAATTACTCGATTGAATATAAGCACTATTATTCTTTTGAAAATCGAATACGGCACTTCAAAAGCGAGTTAACGAGCTATTTGTGAACACTTTTTCAATCGAATCAATGCTTCCTGGATGCAACGAGCGTCGAATAACAAAGAGAGATATAAAACGTTCGAATCGAAGTTCGGAAAATAAAAGATTTACAAAAGTAAACTAGTTCCTTATACCTACTAGTTTAAATATCCTTATCAGAAAACATGTGTAAATATTTTTTCTCCTGGTAAAGGATTTCCATATTATTTAAATCATCATCCACCAGTCTGTTTTAATGGTAGATGGTGAAAAGATGACGCAGATTTTCAACAGACTCATGTGGTATACAAGACGTTCCTTCATCAAAAAGCAATGCTTTGATGACTCAAACATGTCCGCAAAAAATATTCAAAATCTACGCGTGTCATCATTAAAATTAATATTAACGCATTGTTAAATAAAAATGCATAAAAAATAGAATCTTAAAATCGATTCTATATTTTGTACATACTTGTAACCAACAAATATCTAATACTTATTTAATCTTCTATACTTTTATAATTAACTTTTTTCAATTCACTTCCAATTCATATTAAAATAATTATCATAAAAAGCTGAGCTAAAAAATAACCACAAGAATTAAAATATATTTTCGATACAAAACGAATATTCATCGCTTATTTTTGTATCTAAACGAAGCATGACTAGATATTTCGAGGAACAAAGCAAATAATTTCATACATAAATAGAGACAAATATGGTCAGTAAGACTCGTGTACCTACTCGGAATGATATCTCATTACATATTTTTCTTCTTATTCAATTGTGTGATATTAATCTATGTGATTGTACGTAAAACAAAAAAAAATACTTTATATATATCTTGAAAACGTTAATTTAATGCATGTACGAAGGCAAGACTACGTGATTGTATGCCATCTCCTCTGTTTTTAGAGATTCTATGGAGTACAGTTAACATTTAATTATTTACCAATAGTAACATGTATAGGATTAAAAAGGTTACATATGTCTTACCTATGATCTACATTATCTTTCATTCAACTTTCAGAAGAATAACAATAGAACTAGACAATGGTTACCATCAAACCCACTAACATGAATAAAAATTGATTAAAAACTTATTTTATTTGTTGTACGTTACATCGTCATAAAATAAGATACACTAAACAATTAAAGGATAGACATGCATACAAACATACACACATGTATATCATATAGGTAACCCTCGAGAAATTCCTTAATACAATCTCTCTTTACAAGTTTCAAAGTTCAAAACTATTTTCCTTGAAAACTAGTAAGCGAATACAAAGGGTCCAGTATATACCACTAAAGCATAACATTGTATGTAGCTATAATAATAAAGTATATGCGTCAGCTGTGCATATACCTAGTGCGCTGTTTATTCATGGCCTTTTACAGGGAAAACTTAAGTCATTATTGATATCGGATACTATTTGTGTTCCATTGGGTATTTTTTTTAATTATATAAAGATGTATTTCATTTCAAACATTACATTCAATTTAAACCTATCCCGTTTGAAAGAATGTAAATCCTACCGAGAAGAATATTCAAGCTGTAGTTTATGCAACAAAGTCTATTAATCAAACTTTTTTGATATAAAAATATTATTGCATTTGTATTCTCAACTGAAACAAGTTTCTTAAGTTTTCTTTTATTTAATGTTTCTGTGATTCTTTAATGTTTCATCGAAACAATACGAAGTTATATTTGAAGCATTTAAAACTGTACTTATAGATCTAATTAATGTTTTTTAGACGTATAATAAATAACTCAGTCACAGCATTTGTACAATTTAATTTTCATTATATCCTAATGATATTACGTATTACATAATGTAAGAACAACTACTTTTATAGATTATTAAAGTCAATAATATTACTTCATTATCTACTCTGCTCTCACCTATCACGCACCTCTCAAGTTAAAAGAAGACAGCCTCATTCACTTATCAGTCAAGAGTTGAATGTTTTCGCTTTCCATACAGAGTACGCAATAAATAGTCAATAATTATAGATTATTAAACGTCGACAATTATAAAATAATATCTATCCTGCTCTAACCTACTATAGACACCTTAAATTAAAAGGGGATGGTTCTTAGTCTTGGCAACTGGTTGTATTATCGTTGCTATTAAAAACGTACCGAATTTATCTTCCACTTCATGTTAAAATTGATTTCATTGCGGACTAACTGCGCTTCCTCGATGTTCTGCATTGATAAATTGGAGCCAACTGTAGGGCTGCGACTGCGACGGATCACTTCAATAAAAATAAAATTACACCCTATTTTATCTAGCTCATCCGAACTGAAGTGGATAAATGCTTAAATGAAATTGAATTTGTACACCTAGAATCAAAAATGTATAAGATATAATATATAGTAGTTAGAGAGATATAATAATAAGAGAGACTAATGGCAGATTTAAAATTGACCATCTTATAACAGATGGTTGATAATACTTCACCGTACATATAAGCTATGTTTATAAATAGTTCTTTTATGAACTAGGTAGGCAGACGAGAAATGGACCGCCTTGATATACATAGTCACTATTATACATATAGTCACACGATATCGTAAGAAATATAAAAAATTACAAAAAACACCAAACCGACGACCAACCTTAAGAACTAAGATGTTATATTCCTTGAGCCTGTTAAATACCTGCAGGGTCCAATTAAATACATCAGGGTAGAATTTGTGTTGAGTAGTTACCTACCCAGATGGACTCGCAAACATCCCTACCAATAAATGAAACAAAAGTGTTATTCGATTAAACCTATATATAATAAAATAGGTTGACTAACACTTTATACCGAGACAACAATACTATGTATTAATGTACTTTATTTACCTAAGCATTACTTCCACGATACGCGTCTAAGCCACACTTAGTGTATGGCTTATCAATATCAAAATATACTGCATTCAAATAGGGTTTTATTAATATTTTAAATCGTCATTGCCGGCTTTGAATGTAACGCTACCAGCGATTCAGAGATAAGATTCTAACTAGTTCTGGAATTATATACTTTCATGCAGTATTATGAATACTTAAATATAAAAAAATATAGTCAAATTGAGACCCACTTCCTTTTTTGTAGTGGATTAGAATGAGTACTGTCGTCGTATACCCAGTGTGAAAGAAGTTGCTTTTATTAAACAGACCCAATTAAATAAATTAACGTTTGACCATTGCTTAAGGACAAACTTACTTTTTAAACTAAGAATTCCACGTGTATTAAAACAAAAACCACGTTTAAATAGTTATATTAGAAAGAGACAGAAAGAGAGACCTCTCTTTCTAGTAAAGATAACCAGGAAGGGACATAACGCTTTTCCCTTAGGTGACGATTCGACTTCAGTACTGAAAACCGGGTAAAAAGAACTGTATTCCAATAATTACGAATAAATTGATTCAATTCCTATACAAACAGTAGGTAACCCTATCAATAATCGCTCCATTAGTCACACTATCACTTTTACACGGCAACGTTTAAACGTATTTCATAATGCACACAACATACACGTACCCAAGCGTGTGTGCCGAAATATCGACGAATAGAATACATTGAGTATAAACGGAACTGGGTTAACGACCTGCCGAGAGTCGATCTCGATCTTCAGTGCGATCGGGAGTGACGATTTGATTATGAAAATTAATCGATTAGATATACTATTTATTGTTACGGAATATCTTATTGTTACTGGGTCACTTGGTAACCGATTTGTGAACTCAATGTTGCTTCTTGGAACTGTAAGTGTGACTGTGACATGACCCTATTCTCTAGCGAATGCTATATCGAAATTATTTTTGCACTTAAGGCTGCTCGCCTCACTACTAAACGTACTCTACCTATCTACCTCTTCGGTACTAATATCATAGTAATTTTTACAGAATAAGTGAGTGTGATATTTTTATTAAAAGGTACAATAATAGCTGTACTACGTATAGAAGTATTACCTTTACAAAATAATTGTTAGAAAACTCACCCAAATAAAACCCACCTGAAAACAGTCAGTCGAAATTAAGGGAGACTGTTTTCTCTACATCTATATAAAGTTCACAAAAAAATATTATCTGTTTGTACAACTTAATATGTCACAGATATATCTTATATTTTAAATCATATAAGTTACATTTATTTAAATAATAATCTTTACAAATAAAATCTAAACTCGCTTCACGTCGCCACGTCACGGAAAAATTACTGGAGACGGGATTTATTTTTATATGAATTAATTTATGCCCACAAACCTCCTTAACATACATTTTAATATATTCGTCATAAGTATATTGTATATCATTAAGTAGTGCATCTCGGAAACAAACTTTGGCTTAGTATCAACATAAAACCTATTATCAGGAAAACGTCTAGACGAGCCAAGGAAGCAACGGACGCAAGTAGTGTACAAATATTGTACCATTATAGTTCGATTAAGGTACTTTGTTATCGATAACTGTAGCTCAGTAAGAGCCCGTAACTTTCCCACAACTAGAGACAGCTTTTCCACCAACGAACGTTAGTAAAAAGTCTGTAGACTTTTAGAGTATTATTTAATATACCTAAAAAAACACACACACAAATTAAGTATGAGAAAACTCAACAGGTGTTTCCTGGATTTGAGATTTGCAATCTCCTATAACAATACATACATCAGCATTGGTTACAGATCAAACACAATAAAGGCGACGGGAAACATTTACCTATTACCTCAATGCCAACTATTCAAACAGCTGATTATTTTATTACAGATATAACGAACGAGATAAGTTCACGTGTCGACCGTTCGCACACATTAAACGCGAACGTAATTATGATAAATTAAAATGACGACGAGATTCGTCACGCGGTATTCATGATCATTATTTATATTAATAAAGATTTACATATGTATGGAAACATTTGAACTTGATAAGCAATCTAATAACTATAATCTAACTAGCTTTTAAACGCTAGTCCGTTCGTGCGGCATGATTTGCTGCTGTACTATTAGTGACTATTTTGTTTTTCTACTTTTCACGACACAACTCGAGAGTGACCAGTAAATACAGAAAATGCAACATTTATACGTAGGTTTGAGTCATCTTTGCTTCTTGTTTAACTGTGTTAGGTATGGTATGTTATACTATTCCAATATTATACTAATAAACTATTATCTCTATGATCGAGACAGTAAAGAATAATTATATAAAACATATATAATTGTATTTAAAATATAGTTATCATAATATTATAATAAAACATTTCTTATCACCAAACTATCGTAATGCGTAAAGTTTTTTTTTTATAAATAATAATTGTAGTGACGTAGTTATATTTAACTCAAAACTAATAAGCGATTACTATTTATTTAATATTATTTGCAAAATGTTATCTTACATACAAACACGTTATCTTTGGAAACGAGCAAATAATTTTCCATGCAAACATTAGCTTTGTATAAAAATATAAATGTTTAGAGGCAAGAAGAGTTTAGTGTGTTTAACATTATTTATATTTGTCTCGCGTACTTTAATTTCAATTTCATAAATATGCACAGCCATTACAGCCAATTAACTTAAGAGATCAATTTAACTTTAAACGTTATATCGAAAGAATTTTAAATGCTACCGTTAACTAACCTAAATTATAACCATACCTTATCTCGATGTGAATGACGGTGATAGGTGACCGGTGGCGGGTGTTGCGGTGGCGGAGGCAGTTGACTCTGACCGGTCACCACCACTGGCAATCCATCAACGATGGTCACCATCACCCGCTTGTCAGAACTACGGCGTCGTTCCGCCGAATTCCTCCGCCGTCTTTGCTCATCGGCTACGGGCTTCGAGAACACTGTCCTCCGATCAAACAGCCGCGGATCTCCTTGACTCTCTGCCACTCTGGTGGCTGGAGTGTGGCTCTTCGACCGCTTCAGGAGTCGCATCACATGGGATTTCAAGGCATCGGGCTTGCTCACAGGAGGCGGTTCGGGTTTGTGTTTGTACGATTGTGAGTGCGCGTGATGGCGCTGGACGGACACAGTGTGCCCCATCCCTGGTGGAATCACGTTAGACAAGCTCTTCACTGCGTAAGCAGCATCTACTTTGTTTCCGGCCACGCAAGATACCTCGTACATTACGACTCCTCGCGATCTCTTTTCCCCTGGTACCCCGAATATACCGATTTGACAATCAACGACTTAATCGGTCATTTTCATTTAACGAATTCCGTGAAACACTGCAATCCGTTCACTTTACACTTCCCGCATTATCGTACACAATAACACTTGTTCCGAAGAATCGCCAATGCTTACATTTGTCTGCGTTTGATGCGTAAATCGGACCGGTTAAGGAGAAAAAAAGCTTCAAAACATCACAGGGTGTTTACAATATTGAGAATAAACAACGTGAGTTCACGTGATTCATCAGCATTCACGCAATGCACAAACAATAGTGTTAATACGAGAATTAGAAAAAAACCGTTAAGAGTCGCACGCACGTCCTTAGCGCACGAGCGCTGTCGTTCAACTGACTTGTCACACTAGAAGCATTCAAGAACTTGTAACGATCCAATGATACTCGAATGATAAGAGCGGAGATAAATGATTGTTTGTATGCTGATGGGCGAGGCCCATCCTAATCCGCAAAAGGTCAATGTTTCAGTGAAGTCATACCAATTGATGTAATTGCAGATAACAAGGTTGAACATCTATTCGTCCCGACAAATGACGTCTTACGAATTAATCACTTAAAGCTTCGCGAATTCGTCGAGCATCATTTTGGTTACATTACCACAATTGATGTTAACATTTCGGATGAAAATTGTTCAGCATTGTGGAAGTTCAAAGGGGGATGGATTTGTTCGACTTACTAATTCTTTTTTAGATATTTCAAATTAAGAACCCAGCGTCATAAAAACACTTAATATTCAGCGCTAGATGATGAAAAACAATAGAGGCTAAACCACATTATCCTTAAACGTTAGCATCAAAGGAATTTTAAGCGAATTCCATGTTTTACCTTCGTAATTTTCTTTGTTGAGGCGCAGGATTTCTATGAATATTATAATTTAGTGTTGACCTTTTTATTCGGTATACATAACAATTTTTAGAGAAAAGAGATCATTTTAAATTCATTTTGGTTCTTGAAACGGATGTTTGCAAACGAATTCATTCGATGTCTTACAAGGCCAATAGAAATTGATATATTTGATTTATAAAAAAAAATCAAAGTATACTTTAATCCAGATGGATTTTTTAATAAATGAAATTAATAATTTAATTAAATTCATCCTTGCATATGAGCTTGAGTGAAGTAAAATACTCAGGTAGGTACATTGCCGCCAGTGATTCCAAATTTTCCAACGAAATCCGTAAAATTCTAAACTGGAAACTGGAGTCATTAGCATGTTTCGTTAGTGAATGTTTTATGAGTCATGGGTTCGATTGTATACCCACATCGTATTTGGAGAAATTCAGTGAAAGCGCACGCACATTGAGTCGATGACAGGCCTACTTAGAGACAATTAGTTATCAATAAAAAACAAAGGAGCGGTCAGTAAAAAATCAATTGTGTCTTATCGAAACCTAGAATAAATTGACATTTGTATTTACGAAAATACTTCGATCGTGACGATAATTAACAAACTTATAAAGTAAAATGTGTTCAAATATAATAATTTAATATTGATCAACCAATAATAATATAAGTTATATTTATATGTAACATTACTATCGGTCTATCTAGTTGTTTAATATTCGATTAATTACACAAAAAGATAATCGTTTCGTCTTTTGTTTTTGTTAAAAAAAAACTACAATATATTCAAAGATATGTATAAACTATAAAATTACTAATTTGAAAATAGAATAACAATAGACACTACATTGAAAGATAAAAAAAAAACTAAGATAAATAAAGATTATAAAAGAGAGTGCCTTTGATTAAAAACATTCATCAAAAAGATATCGACGCACGATCTCGAAATAGAAAGATTACATTTTGATTGTTGTATCATTATGAAGCACGTCCCCACATTCTTAACATATGCGCACGCGACGGTCAGTAATATAAACGGAGAGGTCACGGCCCGGTTGCACTTGTAAGTCGAACCATTTTATTGTTTTGAAGTCAAATGACTTCGCGGTAACTACGACTAGATGTGAACCTTATATGTCGAACAATATTAAATTATTTTAGCTATTGTTTCATATGAATCGTTGTTGTCATAAGTTTCTACAACAAACGAAATATAACGTCATTAGAAATTTAAAAATGGATGTATGTACGGCGAGTACAGTATCCTTATTCCTTTCACAAACGATCAATGTTACTAAATACTTTCGACCGAGTCTATGATTCGGTAGATTGATATATATCTCTTCTGATAAAACATGATGATTTTCATTGACAAGGAAACTTCTTCTCAGCTCTCAAATATTGTTTTATTATATACTAATTGTCGTCTGCCCGTGTTTTAGGGGCATCGCGCCCCTAAAACAAATATCATCAACTTCGATTTAGTATTTAGTATAGATTTCAGACAGAATTAATCTCGCCTTTATAATATTAGTATAAATATCAATTAAATAAGTAATAATAGAGTTATTTAATATGACAAAGAACTTCTTACGTTTATATTAGTAAATTACAAAAAAACCATTTAAGTTTTCAAACCTACTTTATTAAATATCATATATAAATAATGTCAAATATGAATGAACTCATTCATTCAGTTATGTCCTTTTAAATCTAAAGGCTTACTTAGTTTACAAAAGTTAAACCATTCAACGCTTTCAGTGAAAAAGAACGAAACAGTATACACTAAGCGTAACAGCTACTTAAAATGTCAAAACGCATGACAAAAATTTTATGTTCTTAAATTAACACTTGTACGGTACGAAACGTGAATGAATTCAACGAATCCATTCATTCCGAATGAACTAAGTGAAGTATTCACCGTTGTTCCTGTCCAAGGTCGATTTATATTGGTTTGGTTCATTCATCTGTTCGAGATTGTTTGTAAACATGCCGATATCGTTTTCGTGTTGTTTTTATTAGAATTCCGTTATTTCGCTATGGATATTGAATTTCGAATCTTGTTTTGCTTCCCAAATAACAGAGAAACTTTAACAAGTGTTCAATAGGCTTTAATTCGATATCAAGTTTCGTATAGAATGTTTTATTAATAAAGGATCTCCGTCCTTATAAAAATTGGGTAGAGACATGAAAATGGGTGTCGGCCTTTGAGACTAACAGGCAGTGTTTGACAAAGAATACATTTTTATTGACAAGGTTTTTATTATGAGCACTTTGTTATAACTCTCTGCTAGGTGACACTTGACACTGCAGCAAATCAGCTGTTACGACGTTTTCGAGTTTTTAGAATTAGTCATGTAATTAAGTTTAAAAAATCCTTGTGTAATAAAATTGGAGCGTTTGTTTGTAATATGTAAATAACCAGTCTACACTAAATGCATATAAGTAATATATCGATTTAGGCTACATATATTACTTTTTTCAAACAAATACAGGCACGAACAATGGTAGCAAAAAAAAAAAACCTTTTAGTAAAGAATTTCGTCATAATTACGTTATTTTTATTAAAATTTATCAAAACTCCGTTGTATCTAATATCCATAACTAAGTGGATATATTTTGTATACATCTGAGGACATTTCCAACAAAATCAGCTCGAGGTATTCGACTATCTATTATAGGAACCCCTCTTCATTTCATCCGGCTATCATACATTGTTGCGAGTTTGTATTCAAAGCGTATCTTTGCGTCGATGCTGTGCTCCGTTTAGCCGTCGAGATACTCGCTTACTATGGACTTATGAAAAAACATTTTAAAATAAGGCACTTCGTAATGACAAATATTATTTTTATAGTTAGCAATATTTCAGATCAATAACTTTTCATACAATTTGATCATATTTTAAATATAATTATATTATATACAGAATAATTAAATATAAATGTTAAATATAGAATCAGAAGTAGAATTATGTATATTAAATATAGAGATATGTATTTTATACGAAATACTTTCCGAGACGATGGCAGCTTCAAATTCAACAGTTTAAAATGAAGATTCAAAAGTGTTTTTATGAGTCTACTTGAATCAAAAATACTTTGCAAAACTACTTAACAAGGATGTATATACATAGATATAAAGAAGTATAAACACCCTCAATATTCGTACAAATACACGTATAATATATATACTAACAAATCATATCGAGTCCAGTTATTAAATGAACGAGGCTGGAGAGCTTTTCACTATTATGAGCGAACATTTCAAGGCTGCCGTAGTGCGAGATAATATCGACACGAGTGATTTTCCGACGCGTCCAGGTATTTCGGAAACGTCCGACGGATCGGACGACGAGATAACTGTTATAACGTTATTGAAACCGAGACGAACAATATGTTCTCGCTTAACGGGAGGATATTGTTTGTGACGTCTATTCTGCTATCATTATTATTTTTTGGAAGGCTGTCGTACAGTTCTATGTCTGTAACTACTATACGATGTTATAAGAAGGAATGTTTTGTTTGGTTGTAATCGATAAACTGACACCGATATTAAGATGGTTTTAATAAAAAGTATTTATATGTTTTTTTTTTTTTTCATAAAATCAAGACTCAACAAAGTCACCAACTGAATTATATGTTAATATTTTATACGATAGATGTCACATTTTCATCAAACATTAGGATCACCAGTAGTATCTTATACAACAAGTGTTCCGAAAATCATGAGACCTAATAAATTTTCGTTTTAAACTATTCGTATTCATTAGACAACTAAGTACGTGAGCCGTTCCTTCAAAAGTACTCGTTAAATACTATTTTGAATTTGTAAAAAAATACTTCATTGATTTTAAATCAAATCCTTTTTAGTCACCCAAATTCAGACAAGTTAAATTCCTAAGCAAAGCGATTTATTTTAAGCTAACGTTGAGTATAACTAAGTAAGAAGTTTTAAAACTAAACAATGAAACGAACTACTTTACTAAGCGTTAAGACTGTAGTGAGATATATATCCTATAAACAAACATTACTCTACATAGCCCCAACCACAGCCTTACTAAATTTACACGAGGGACAGAATTTCTTTCGAAAGGTAAATAGATTTAAAGCTAAGAAGAGGTAATATTATATATTTATAGAAATGACCTAATATTGAATTTAAGATTGAACAACGTTTTTAAAATACAAGTAACGAGTTGCTTAAAAGTCCTCTATTATTTCACTTCGAATCTAAATGTTTTATTAAGACTGATAACTCCACTATTCCTTTTGTTAGCAAATATCATAGTTTCTTTATTACAATAAACAGGTATAAGAGATCTGTTTGATAAAAGAGTGCATTACTTGAGACATAAAGGAAAGGATTGAAGAGGGACATTAAGGATAGTATTGAAGAGGTCCATTGCACATCTAAAAAACCCATTAAATGAAAAACTTTCAAACGTCCGACGTAGAAACATTTATTTAAATGGAGAGATTTAAAAATTACAAAACTTAAATGCAGCATAAAACAGGAAACGATTAATGATATTACAAATTAAATACAGAATTAAAATGGAATAAAAACACGAGCAGTGAATATTAACTTAAATGAATTAAAATAATTATTAAACAATCAAACATAAGTAGAAGACAATGAAATAGATGAGCACGGAACAAATTCAGATAATGAATTAAGTAACAGACGTGAAGAGCAGACGACCGACGTAAGCTTAATGGCGTGGGCAGATTAAAAAATATCACGAGAGAAGTTCGAATAAATGAAAACAAAGGGTAAATCTAAAAGGGGAAAAAAAAACGAGACAGACCATGAGAATGGAATAAAGTGCACGTTGAAATAATAATCGCGGACGTCGCTGCAGGTTAGTGTAAACCGTGCGATTTCAAAAGACGATACTTCGGTGTAATGATGCGGGGTAAATGTTTATTTTCGTCTATGCCCCCGTAAGCTTTTAGTTTCTCATCACACAACACACATGTATTGTTGTTAAGAGCCGTTTTCGTTTGTTAGTGAAAATAACTTAAACATTACCTTAAAATGTTAAACTACTAGTACTTGCCCACGGTTTCACTTGCGTTTTAGGATGTTGGTTGTCATGTCTTAGGCAAAGAAAGTAATCTAAGTTCTTTCTTGTAGTTCCTGTTTGCTTCATACCAAAATACATGAAATTAGGTTCAGTGGTTTGATCGTGAAAGAGCGACAGACATATAGAGTTACTTTGACATTTAAAATATAAATAAATATGACAATGTTGTTGAGATATAGTTTCGATCATTAAAATGAAAATTGGAATGCATTGAAATAAAAAGTAACATTCAATGTAATCACACTATGAAAAAAAAAACATGGCAACTAAAAGTAAAAAAAAAAAAACATCGCAAGTTTAATAGAAAACGGTAGATTACGATATCGATGCAGCTGAAACTGACTAGATCTCATTACGGATATTATAAGTCATAGTAATGATGCACTCGCACACCTGCGGGACGGAGATGTATTCACGTATAATCACGTATATAGACTCTGAGTCGACGACCTAGAAAATGCTTACACCGATCATTCTCGATTTAAAATGTGTCAGAAATATTGAAAAACCTATTTAAAAAAAATCTTTCCAATTTAAATACTAAAACCATATATTAAAAGCAAAATCATATTTTTGCGAAATTGAACATTAATTTACTGCACGATTCGGAATTTAGTTCAAACGAGAGAACCGACAAGAAACTCAGTAGTTACTCGTCGACGGTAAAATTACACAGGCATATTAATTGCATACATTAAATCATTATGTATAATAACAGAAAATACAATTTTGTATAGAAATCTGACGTACACTTAAATTTTGTCATTACTATTAGTGCCTTATTCACACAGATGTATATTTAAGAAAATTATGTTATTAGGATGATTCAAATATCGAACGTGAAATTGAATAAATAGTAACAGATTAATTTTACAAACGGTAGGAACAAACTAATAACACGCCGAAGGAAATACATAAGGATCTTGGCAATAAGCCAAGATGAATCGAATATAATTATGTTGTATAGGCACGTTACACCTATATTTCCTTTAATATTTTCCCGAGGAAACCGACCTCTAATATAAAACTAATAAGGGTTATTATGGTTTGCAAACGAATACGTACTATCGAATAAACGTTCACAATAAGCCGCTAATCCAAAGCATTAAGGTTCATGTTGGCTATCATGTAATTACGAGTACACACATACTGCATAGTCATAGAGGTTATTGTCTAATTCAAGATGATTATCGTTCGACATTGGCTTGCGGCATTAAAATCCCATCGTAAATACAATCGCGATTTTATTCTCCGAAGCTTTTGAAGACACATTTAACGATCTTAGTCATTGTTGTCATTAACTTTTAAATCTTGATATTTATTTTAATTAACTAAGTTTTCCTTTTAATTTTAATATTATATAATATTTAAATACAATCTTTATTTGGAAGTTATATAATACGAAGTCGTTTTCCTTATTTTTTACATACAATTTTACATACTGATTGTATTGATTTCTCACAGGTGAGCACTCCCACTCTTGAGGTTTTTTGGTCTTATTTCATAACGTATTGCACATGCGTCATTTATTTTTTCTTGGTGGTAGGGCTTTGTGCAAGCCCGTCTGGGTAGGTACCACCCACTCATCAGTTATTCTACCGCCAAATAACAGTACTCAGTATTGTTGTATACCATATTGTTTGTTTGTTTGTTGTATACCATGTTGTATACCATAAAAAAAAAATATAGCAAATTTACATCCAAGTGATGCACTTTTTCTCGAGACAGCTCTTTTGCCATCAGTCAGTCATGTCAGCTTAGTCTTAACGTATTAAAACCTACTTAACCATCTGTATTTCATAAAATAATAAGTTTATTTTACAAACTTAAAATGTAACAGGAAACGGTAAAGAGGTTTCAATGTGAGGACGGACGGACGGACGAGATTTACGTATACATGT
This sequence comes from Vanessa cardui, assembly GCF_905220365.1. Lineage (NCBI taxonomy): Eukaryota > Metazoa > Arthropoda > Insecta > Lepidoptera > Nymphalidae > Vanessa > Vanessa cardui. The sequence continues at coordinate 2,815,292 of NC_061148.1, forward strand.
ATAAACATTTCAATTGCAAGTACCAGGGCTACAGTAATAGGCAGGAGTTTGGCCGGAGGCCAGTAGGGCTCGGCTCTAGTAGCGTCATTACTCGTGCCTCCCATTCATTATCGTTTATTACGTTCATACCAATTATATTTTTTGGGTCATTTTCCTAACGATTAATTCACACACCATTATTAAAGTATTTTTTGCGTTGGGAGTATTTAATGTGCAAATGATCTTATAAATGCGAAAGTTATGTTTGAATGTTTGTTACTCAATAGTGCATACATATAAATGTCAATTCATCGTGAAATAGGACAGAACACGTCGTTTTCTAGTAAATTAAACAGGAAATTAATTCAAAGCATTAATACATAAATTACAATATTCAAAGCCATTCGTCGATATCCGTGGCACAGATAAACACAAAAATATCATAAATATATGCAAAATTTCAATACCAAAATGCCAAGGTCGACTCGTTAAATAACTGCAATTCCGAATTACCACAGTTGATTATCGCAAACCACGAAATTTCAAACTTCATACTGCATAATCAACTTAAAACGAAACGAAATTCAGTAAATTGGATAAACAATGAAATACAATTTAATTACAAAAGTTTCTCTTTGTGTTTTATATGATCATTAATTAATATTGCACAAGCTAAATAACACAAGGATATAATTTAAGATAAGTGATTATTAATATTGAAAATATAGTTTCGGCAAGCGGACGTAGCTAACGATTTACGATAGGTACATACTGAATATGAATCGATGAGAAAATGTCTTAAAAAATAAATACAAAACGTACCTATATCAATAACGTCCCATCGCAAATCACTGTTTAAGTATTTACAACCGTTATGAAAACAATTATTTTATTCTTAATAAAGGTCATCAATCAGAATCAAATCCGAAAAAAGTCAAGCATAATAATAAGACTGAAATTTAAATTCGCGATTTCTTAGACATTTTCTGCCTTGCACAACGCGGTTTTTCCGAACCGATACGACATGGGGAACCTTCAACAAAAGAGCGTACTCCTTTCTTAAAGGCCGGCAACGCACCTGCAAGCCCCCTGGTGTTGTAGATGTCCATGGACGGTGGTAGTCACTTTCCATCAGGTGAGCCTCCTGCTCGTTTGCCACCTATCTCGTATATATAATAAAAACATTGGTTAACATTGGTTCGCAGAGCAACACTTCAAACTTGAGAAGAACCGAAAGAAAGAAGCGAAAGGCACTGAGCGCGAAAGGTAAATGAACAAGAAAGTGGGACCGATCACCCAAAGACTATAGCGATGTAACAAATATTACTAATTTCCTACTTTGTTACTGAGCGGCCATCGAAGACATCCGACCGGAGTCCAGATCAATAAGACATAAATACCAAAATATATAACCTACATGTGTTATGTATCCCTTTGATGTATCTATTGTATCGATTCGGTTTATTTTGAACGGGTTGTATGTTTGTTTTGTGCCTGTAATTAAACTAGCTCAACCGCAACACACCAATACAAAGTATCGCTTTTTGGCAATCGAGTATGTATTAAGCAAGTCATTCAGCTGATGATAGAATAAAATCATTCTATAAATGATTTCGGTAGATGAAATCGTCGAGTTTGCTTATAATTCATCGATTGTGTTTATAATTCATCTCGTTTTCGGCGGTGAAGGAAAACATCGTGAGAAAACCTGCATGTATCAAATTTCATAAAAATTCTGCCACATTTGTATTCTACCAACCCGCATTGGAACAGCGTGGTAGAGTATGTTCCAAACCTTCTCCTCGAAAGGGAGAGGAGGCCTTAGCCTAGCAGTGGGAAATTTACAGGCTGTTGATGAAATCGACGAGAGGGTTAAGAGGACGACTGATGAATTGTACATTGTAAGGCATCAACGCACTAATAGTTCACAAGAGGAGTGCGACAGCGCAATCGGACGTGCGGTTCGATTTTGTTCATGCTCTGTTTCACAAGTGTGTCGCTCGGCGGGCATCGGAGGGATTCGACCAAATAAATATTAAATGCGCATCATAGCATCGTATGTTTGCATGCATTTGAGATATACCTAATAAGCTTAATATTATAAGTTGAATAAATAGCTCCGGAACGATCCGAAGCAATTAATATTCGGTTATTTTACTGTTTAGGTGTTAGGAACAGCCCAGTATTAGTTTACATTCCCGTTTCAGGATAGCATAGCGTAATGGCGTTGGGCCTGCTTCTGACTTCTTTCCAGGTCATGCCTGACTTGCTTTTCCATCGGATAACGAGAGTGCACTTGCGTTGCAGACACTTATATATTATGATGTATCGTGCAGTTGGCTGGTCTCTCTTGAGCAATGCGACCGTAGTCGAAATCGGTCAGCAGAACTGCATTATAAATAAGAAAATATATATTTCTTGCAGACAGTAACAGAGCATCGAATCGATGTGATTTGTTAGTATGTTATGTATGTATGAATCAGGAAGGAAAGGGTACGTAGACAAAAGTAGCTCAGTTATAAACAAAAACTAGTTTAATTTTGTTCTCGAAACAACCGAATATGACTAGTAATTTTGTGATTATAATAAACTTTTGAATATTATGTTGATTTAACATTACTTATCAAAACTAAGTTTTAAAACAGAAAATTATTATCTAGCATTAAATGCAAATGGAAAGTGCTTAAGTATTGATTCCTACCGAGTAAACGTTCAGAAACCACCAAACATCAAGTTAAATATTTGCATGTTAGTCTGTTAATGAAGCAATTTTGATCCCCGATGTAGGACATATTTCTTATATTTAACACATAGGACACCTTTCACATGGACGAAATCGCGGCGAATGGTAGTAACCTATAAATGTGCACCTTGGACGTATTAGCAATCCTCAAGATACGCCATATTAGCTTCAAATTAATAGTCTAGGTGTAGGCAGTTAAGAATGAACCGACAATAAATTGGAAAGGATTACTAACAAACAACACACATAATTAACAGATAATATTAGTGTGACCAATTATTTTAAGGAAGTAAAATTTTAAAGGTATTCTAAATTTGTCAAATCATTGACTAATTTATGCCAAATAATATAATAATATTTACTGTTTTAATGACTAAAAGGGGTAAAGGTAATCATAGTCCTCTATGTTAGGTTATGCATTAAAAGCTAGATAGATGTGAAGATTTAATTAGTTTCAGACCTAAAGAATCGAAGATAATCAAAGAGTTGAGACTATTCAGTGAACAGAATAAAACTGAGCTATAGTCTATTCGCGTTAAGAATGCAGTGAGTTGTCATTGTCCACCGGCACCTTTGACCAATCAAATCTTTTCAAATTACAAAGTCAAGTTCACATTGAACAGGTAAAGACATAAGTTCGAACGTGACGGTTGTGGATTTAATTAATTATTAACTGATAATATTAAAATTTAAATTAAATTATTATTATTATTAACTGATATTAAAAAAAATGAATACCACACCACTTTGTAAAAATAAAAGTGCGAGAAATGCTGCCACCACGTCTTACAAGAAGAAATTGCCATGTGGGATTTAGATAATGTTATGGAACTCGCTGCAGAAAATTATTTTATTATAAACACTAACGACGACAGTAATAGTGTAAGTAATAGTGATTAAAATATTAATGACTTAATTTCGATATTTTACGTTAATGTGTACTTTTTAAATTCATTACACTTAGTCTTTGAAACAAATATAATTTGTTGGAATTTTAACACAAATATACATACACCTTTACCCTTCTTTTAAAAAGATTTGATTGGTCAAACAATGACAACTTACTGCATTCTTAACGCGAACAGAATATAGGACTACGATCTTTCAAAAGCCTTTTCTCTGAACAATTTATCTAATATTACACACAATAGCTGATTTATTAGAAGCAATCACCGAATAAGACCAAAAAAATATTAAATATTAATTTTCGTCACGTTAGCATAAAAACTGTTTTAAATATAGGTAGGTCTTGTTTCTTATTTTGAAAGAAATTAACTAATTATTTTTAAATGCTGAGACAAGTTTTTTTATTTGTTACGCCTTACTGACTTAACTACCGAAAGGAATTGAAACTGTGGATGTTGGTAACTTAAAAAACATCTCTCCAAAATAATTGCTTCATAATATACTCATTCATATAATTGAACATATCATACATAACCAAAAGCTTGTTTAAACTTTTAATAAGCTGAACATTTGGGAGCGCAGAAACAATTTCTATTCACATACCGAGTGAACATGAACAGCTTTTTCCCCTGCATGTTTCTCACCCAAACCACATAAATGTTACTCGCTAACAAAAGCCATTAATACTATAGTCCTGTTTGTATCTCGCAATTGCGCGCTTGTGGCTTCGACTACGGAACTACTTCTACCATTCAAGCTATCGTTATGATATTTGTTAAGCTTACGTTACCGATAACTTCAATATTTAGTAAAATATTGCAGAGATTTATTTACAATCATTAATCATATTTACATTTATACTATTAAATACGCAGCGAGCCTTTGCTTTTTATTTCTATTGGCAAATTAATTTAATTAGCGAAACTTTTCGTTTCTATTTATCTTCAGTCTATATTTATTAAATGGTTTTCTTTAATTATAAATTATTTTAAATGTTTAACATTTGTCTCGTGGCTTCAGACAAATATTAACTTATAATTACCATTATAGATATTAATTAAATTTAATTAGGCTTCATTTAGTTTGAAAACACAGACGTAAAACTTTTCTTGATTTTAATAAGGGCAGGGAAAATTGATTAGTCGTGTTTTTTGCATACAAAATAATCGTTAACCAATTTTATTTAAGACAGTAGACAGTAGTCTACCCGTGACCACGAACGCTGTAAAGTGCTCGAAACGTCGGGATGCCAAAAATAATTTATATATGCGATTCAAATCCGTAATAACTAGTTTTATTTCAATGTGTAATCGCGAAAATTTAAGACAACAATTTTATGTAAGACAGCAAAATTTAAATGAAATAACCATGAAACAGCCACTGAATAATGATCACGTCGGTCATCTACATCAACTGCTATTATATTTAACGTATTTTGTGAAGTTTCCAAGTCTCACGCTCGACTTGAGTCCTCCTAACTTTAACCTTGCCTAATGTAATTTGTTCATTTCCTATAGCGACAAAATCATGACATTTTAAGTTTATATTATTAGATTCGAATTTATTTTAGCCATGATCGGACACCCTTTCACAGTCTATTTCGAGTAATTATTCAAACGACCCTGAAATTTTTTTAATAGTACAGTAAAATAGAATTCAAATTAAATACAAAAAAAATAATCTATATTTAAGACAATATAAAAACGATCGTCTGTAAGATAAAAACTATTTATACCTTTTAAATTCAATCTGTTATGACGTAACTGCAAGACAAGAATATAATTAGCATAAAATTATAGACACGTTACTAACGTAATGCGTGGTCTTGGATGCTATCGTGATGCACCGACGGACCACGCATAATTTCAATCATAAATAATCGGTTACATTTTACGTTGAAAAATGACGTAAATCTTTTTTTTCTTGTGGTATAATAAAGTCCTACGTACAATATTATTGCTTAATTACATACATATATTGGACTATGAAAAAAAATTAGTATTTGTTAAGTTTTTTTTAATGATGGAAATGTGAATTAAATTATGGCATAGGGCACGCAGGCCGCTATTCACCGGTCAAGGTGGAAATAATTGGCAGAAGCCTATGTTTAGCAGTGGACGTCTTACGGCTGATGATGATGATAGGGGACGAATATCATCTTGCAAATATTTTTACGATCCCATTAAATATTTAAACCTAGATAATAGTACCCGAGATACTAACAACGTTTGAGGTTATAACGTAAATACAGCATAATTTGAGATAACATAATATGTTGAAAATAAAAAATATATAAAAAATAAAAATAGTTCCGATAATCCAAAGATTGAAACGGTCTAAATCTTACTTGCTCCAGTCAACTAAATTTTTTATGTGCTTAACTTGCCTTTATAACTCGTCTTTGACTGTTTGAAGGAACACCTCACCTCAGTCGCTAAATGTATCGCACGAAAACATGCACATACACATACACATATGCACTGAAATGTAGTCATATCCCAAAACGAAAAGCCTTAACCTTTATTACAATACATTTAGTTAAAATTTTAAATAACCTAGTTGCTATGTCCAATGAACTATCCGCAAGGGTAAAGTGCAGATCATATATTCAGGATCAACATTAAATACGTTCAGACAATTCCCGAGAGCCGTATTGTTAGATACAGTAACAGTTACACAATCGTCCTACGTGAGTTTATACTGTAGAATTCTAGGCATTCAGTGCTAAGGACGCACTTAGACAGAATGTTGAGCCTGATTGGATACTAAACAAATAGCTGTCCTTTCAAACGCCTCTATACCTGGTTTAAATAAAAAACAACAAATCATTACATTATTCACCAATCCAATACTAATCATTAAAAAGTAACATTTAGAATATACTCGGACATGACTGAATGACTCAACGGAAATTCAAAAGGTTTCATTTAAAACAAAAACATTATCTTTAAGCAAATCATGACATTTCGTCAATTGATGAAAATAACGAATTTGGCGAACACGTTGCCATAATAATCTGTGGGGGACCAAACAACGGATGCTATGGTCAAGTTGCTAAATTTGAATTTATGCGTCCGGCTCGAATCACGTGCTAACGCGTGAATGTGGCCACTGTAATGGTACAGATACCTTGAACAGGCTCAAATTAAATTCACAGTACACCGAGCCATAATCTTTTTAATTAAAAAAAAAAGGTTTGTAGGAAATACAACATAATATACCTTTGAATCTCACAACTAGGCCTTCAATGCTGATAAAAAGATAAGACTCCAACCTTAATCCCACACATTGCTTCCTTACGGGAATATATCTCAGGATTCCTAGGAAGGTTTTCTTCACCCATTCAAAATAAATTGTACACAACAAAGGCCTCGGGTAAACTCAGCAGATCTTGCTATAGATCTGATTTCGGGACGCAAATGTTCCCAACATTTGACATGTTTAGATTAGAAAAAAAAAACAGTTCATCTGGATACGAAATAATCAAAAAATATTATTATTACTGTTACAGATATATCTTTTAACATACTTTATTATCGGAGTTTATAAAATATTTCAAACTTATAATAACAGATCACATACAACCTGAGTTTGCAGGTAGAACAGCATCCGAACAGATGATCCGAGCTTGACCTAATTTTCAGAGTTACGACGTACGGGATTTATGGGAAACTTTTATTAAAATGGTTATATACTTGTTTTCCGTTCGCAGCTATTACCAATATCGTAAAAATACGAAATACATACATTAAAAAGAACAGTAATTTATTTACAATCCACTTACACTTCTATATTTAGGTATTTGTTTGCTAATTCTAACTTTACTACCGGTTTTATTTAACCTTACCTCGAGTAGAGGACCACGTAAATACGAATTCAATTTGCGTCAATCGTTCCTTTACGAGACTTACCTGTAACACCCTACAACACAAGTTTAAATTTAATTTACTAAACATAAAGTTATATCAACTTGATAAAATAATACAAAAGTACTTAAACTTAGAATATCCTGCAAAAAGTGGCATATTACCAAAATTTCATGGATTATAAGCATGATCATTTAGCCATGGAAATTCTGATAGTTCATTAAATAATATACATGTCTTTAAGGATTATTTTTCCACAATAATTTCATATAAAAGTAGAACAATAGATGTACGACTTTGTTTTTTCCTACCTTTTCTACGTTACCTATGTTTCTCGACGCATAGACGCAATTTCATTCGCTACCTACACATTCAGTTTAATACCAGCGGACGTAAGCAATGCTGTAAATAAAGGTGCTACAGAAGGCCCTCGGGAGAAGGCCGTTATTTGGTTTAGGCGGCCATGCTTTATGGTAAGGGGGAATTATACGTACATATTAAATTATCGTAGCCTCCGTAAAATACCTTAACTTTCTTAAAAGCAGCCGTAGAACAGGTCTTGAAAAAAAAAACTTTCATAATCCTTAATGTTATTACGGACTTTTCTTTAAAAGTCTTACGTAAATATTATAAAAGTGTATGAACAAAACTTTTTTTTTAATGTCACTTTGTCCTTTTGATACCCATGAATCGTAATAAAACTTTAAGATGTTGTACAACATTACATGTTCTTTGGGTCTTTCATTTATTTAATATATATAATTTAATAAATTCAAGGAAAGAAAGACATGTTGCTTCATTACTGAGTAAAATAAGGATCGACAGCAAAAAATTGTGAATATTTCGGTACACCAACAATGTTTATAAGACCAAACATATACCTACTTACGGCGAAATAGAAATATGCCACTATAATAACTCGTATAAGAAAAACTCCAATTTCAAAAACAATATTTAATAAATCATTGAAATAGGGATATGAAGATCAAACACACAAAACGGTTAAAACTGTACGAATACATTTTAATAAAGCGAGGGTAGTCGGAGATTATATTTACATAAAAGCCGATCAAAAAAGGTTCCTCACCGCGAGGAATTTCGTATACGAAATACAATTTTATTTACCCTTGAGCTTTACATAAAATTAATAGAGATATAAACGTTCAGCAAAAACTTCCTTAGGAAACAATTTTCGAATCTGCTTTCAATATTAACACTAGCCACTGGCCGTCCGCTTCGCTGGGTATTAAATAAATGGGGAGGATGAAAGGTATTCAAATATTGAATAGCCTACAATCAACTACGGACGATTCCGCTCCGATTGGTCATAGTCTCATACCGATGTTCCGTTTTCACGTGACTGATAATGAATTGAATCTGTTTTTACTTTAATCGCAATTTTAACATTAAACAGAAAAACTTATGAACAAAAAATGCCTAGCAGTAAATATGTTCATTACTTCTAAGATGTTTATTTTTTTTAGTGTTAATAGAGAATCAACACAATCAAAAAATAAATTAATTAATATACATGTATAAATCAATTTTTTTATTTACTTCTAGATATTACAAGTATGATATATCTTTGATGCATCAACGGCAAGTAATAAGTCCATAACGCGATTGTATGAGCTAATCTTACTAAGGATTACGTACTGTTTACACAGGATTTCAGCACGCAATATGAGCATATAATTGTTTGGATAAACAGAAGAAAAAAAATACAATTACATTTCAAGTTATTCTTTTGCAGAGCGCGTCTTATCCTGTAAGTCTGAAAAATTTGGTATTAGATATTATTTTAAGTTTTACTATAAATTTAACTATATAGATGAATGTCTTTAAAATTAACGAAAAAAATATTATGTACGAGTATTAGTCGCGGCTTCGTTCGCGTTTTAGAGTGTTGGTTGTCATGGGCTAGGCAAAAGAAGTAGTCCTACAGACATAAAGACAAACAAACTGAGTTACTTTTACATTTATTATAAATGTAAGTAATATAGATGAACTCGGTCAACGAGCTAATCAAAATAAACAACGATTGATAAAAAAGAAAAATCGTTAACTTATAATCATTTTACCCTCTTTATATTAATTATCGGTTAAAATAGCCATTAAAAACTTACTAGACGAGAGAGGAATGGACGACAAACAAAGGCTTAGTCATCTCCGAAGGCCACATCTCGTTATACAATAGTCTTTTCAAATGAAACACAAACGTCATCTCGTATAGGGATGGAAAAAGCGTTTAGTGATACCGAGATAGCTCCAGTAACAAAGGGGATAAATTACTGAAAAAAATTAACTGGACAGAATATGAAACATTCTTACACATATTACATATGGATTGGTTATCATATATATCATATAGAATGAAAAAAAGATCGATTTGCAAATATCGACTGATTTAATCGATGAAGTTCAACGAATTGGTAATTTTAAAATACTTGTAATATAGGATATATTGTTATAAATACTACTACCCTATACTAACCCTTTAAACTGTTGAATTGAAATTTTGTATGGATATACTTTGAAGTCCCGGGAATGGACATAGTCTACTATTTTTAATATGCTCCTTGAGAGTGTAAAATTTCGGGCGGGCGAAGGCGCAGGTTCAGGAAATATTTCTGGATTATGACATTTACTAATCTAATCAAAATATTATGAGAGTATTACCTTTTTAAAAAGACGAGAATGATCCCGTAAGGGTTATGAGGTTTTAGTTTCGTTCAGTCATCAAAGTAACAAAACAGCCAATGAACATCCAACAACTGGATAAATGCCGTCTCAAACGTTGCGAAGAAGATTAATCACCACTTTAAATTCATCAAATTTTCTCTTGAACAAATTCTAAGTGTAACATGTCCTTGTCCGTCTCCGTGATAGCGGAAGACTCGTTACTTGGTCGCGGTTACGCACGACTAGATTTAAAACTACTGGTTCAGTTAATAACAATTGGTCAGTTTTTAAGTAACACAGAGACTAAAACGCGAACATTACATTTTGACGTTTATTTAAACCTCGTCTGCGTAATTTCACAAAAAGTGGGTCATTTGTAAGATTTATTATGTTTAAAAGGCAAGCTTTAAATGGTATTTAAGAAACTCGTTTTTAATAAATGTCATGTTAAAATGTTTCGATATGCTCGATCACTACTCATGCAAATTACTTCTACGTAACCTTAAATCAAAAGACTTTTGTATAAGTCACTGATGATGGTTGTGATGGTGGCGATGATGCTGATGGCGATGATGGTGGTGATAGTGATGGTGATGATATTTATGTTGATGCTTGTGGTCGTGGAGATGACGTCGATTATGATAACGATGATAACGATGATGGTTATGTCCTTCAGAACGATTTAGGTCAAAGATACATTACGAGTATGTGGACAAACCTTAGTGTGTGTGGCGGCGAACAGACACGACCGAAAACTATACAGGCACAGGACTTATTTAAATAGGAAAGGAAAACGGAAAGTTAACACTGCTACTTTTTGAAAGCAGATTTGGTATACACAGGAGACCTATAGATCTGGTCTTTGAGGTGCCACCTGTGAGGTAGAGACAATCGTTTTTTATGATTATCACTGCGAAGTGAATTTAAAAGAAAGTTCTTTGTACTCTATTATCTAAGCTAGCCTTTAATATATGGTTAATCGTCCTTGGTCCATTTGGACGATGTAATGTCGGGCGTGACTACAGTCGCATAATGATAGCCTGTGCCAATTTCACTCAGCTTACTAATTAATATTGATTATATGTATTGTAAAATATACTCTATGAAGAAGACCTTATCAACTAATTAAGATATCTCTTGTTTCTTTATTGAATGTAGTTGTCTTAAATTAGTATCGTTATCTAAGAAAATTTATAATTTAAGTAAAGTATTATGTTTCAAATATAACGATTGAAACATTGATAAATGAAAAATACACTTTGTATAAAAAATAACAAAATACAGCCGGCTACCATTTTCATATATTTTTAAACATTTATATACCTTTTATTATCACTATGTCAACAGTTACACTGGATTCTTTTTAAAAATAAAACCGATGCACGTGAAAAATAATAAAATCATACACAAAAGCGACAAAAATACTTTTCTATTTTCGGTAGGTACCACCCACTCGTCGTGTATTCTACCGCCAAGCGGTAATACTTTGTATTGTTTTTCGGTTTGTAGGATGAGTAAGCTAGTGTAACTACAGGAACAACAGACATTATAAATTAGTTCCCAAGGTCAAGGACGCATTGGAGATGTAAGGAATTATTTGAATTTCTTACGGCGGTCGGCGCCAATGTCTATGGGTGGAGAGTATTTACCACCAAGTGACACATTCGCCCGTACGCATACATATCTCATAAAGATTGAAAATATCGAAACCAGTACCTCGCGTAAAAAACCAATGGCAGCTTTTGAATGACGACTCATAAATTAACTATTCCTTCGGAAAACTTATCGTTTCTCGAAGTAATTAACAATAATAGATCTAAAAAACGTTTCATTTCAAATTTCCCAGAAGCGCTATTAGAATACGACACGCCCCCTTTGAAATAAAAATCTCACGGCGTGATTATACAGTAATTACAGGTAAAATGAACAGTTCCGCAGAATTACGGGCCCTCGTTACTCGAAACCCGACTTTGAATATTTAAAGAATTTACCCAGCTGATTGCGTTACGTCCAATTAGGATTACGAAAGGCGAACGAAAAGATGTAAAGAAAATCTGACGCTTTAATTTACTATAAAAAAAACGAGTTTGCTTCTCGTTTTACTCGTGAATCTTTAAAAAATATTTCGTCGCCCATTCAACTTATCAATACTTTTAACTTAAGATCTTAGTTTGTAAGAAGTGCTGTAAAAAATAACGATAATAAAACAAATGAAGTAGGTACTAGTTTGAAGATTTATCATTTAAAATAAATCAAATAAAATATGTATTTTATACTATTCAAAAGTTAATTTGTATGAAGGAGCGATTGATCAGCGCTTAAGTAACGTTGATTTATATACGTATAATTATGGAATATATTATGCTCATCCATATATAACAACAGACATATTAACAATGTTTCAATACATAACGGTCATAAAACATTACATGAACAACCAATAAAATCTACCAACGCAAACGCGAAAGTACATCGTTTGCCGATTATTATCAAACGTACATTTGTAACGATTTTTAATACGTGATTAAGAATAATACGTACTTTTTCATGTGGGCGATATGTAGTAGGATTAGTAATTAGCCGTCTATATTTAGCGCACATTAGCGTATATTCATACCCTCGTCCCGAGTTAGGACAGGTTGACAAACTGATAAAGTCCATTAGTGGCATACCATTCTATTATTAAGAAAACAAAGACATTTTGTAACATTTGAAACGTGTTAATGTACGTGCTTAACGTTTTATCTAAATAAGCAAATAAATCGGAACACTTAAACGAATGTTATAATTATACATTATTACACAACTACGAGTTCCTTTCGGTCTAAACTCTAAGCCCATTTACAGCCTCACATTTTAAAACTAAATACTATTAAATTTTAAACACGCATTTATATACCTAGTTGAAGTGTTTAAATCTCACTAATATTATAATCATGGATGGATGAATATTTATTAATCAACCTCATGAAAGAGGCTGAACAGATCTGAGTGAAATTTGGCTCATGAAGATTGCAGTCTGGAATAGCACATGGGTAAAATTTTATCGCTGGCACCAGCACGACCTCGTATAACATGGAAACTACTTATATTTATATATTAAAAAAAAAAAATACTTGATAAATTAAAGACAAAAATAAATTTAAACATTTATATATTTAAATAAAATAAATCCGAATTAATACAATGAATAAAACAAAACGCGATTCTCAATAACACAAGGCCATTTGTAAACCTTACAAATGTCAGTTACCTACACGCAATCATTTGTTGAAATTAGTTATCGTCAACGTAATAGTTTAATTGAATTGTACATATACATATATTGTATACAATTCTAACAGTACGTTTTGTATTGCGTTTTCTATAGATATGTGTTATAATTTGGTGTATGTGTGTTGTTTATTTCAACAGACATTATACACAGTGAAATCAGAATTAATGTCAAATTAATTACAGAAGAATGATTTCGATTTATTATGTACCGGTTGTAGATTTTTTTAGTTTTCGTTGGATTTTTCCGTTTTATATGAATGAGCCAGTTATATTTCAGGCTGATAACATCTTAACTGTCGTGGCTCTGTGATCAAATAACATCAGATGGTGCATTGGTGCGCCTGTCTCTGAATTGAAACGTTTTATAATTTTCAACTGTTTTACCATATTTATGTACCAAAATGAACGGAATAAATAATCGATAAAATTTAAGCTGTAGTAACTCAATAACTCACGCGACACATACATATCTGTAATACACAAATGAACCACTTAATTTAACTGTTGTTATTACACTCGATCTTGCCATTTAAATGACATACATTTATTTCGGATGTAGAACGATTTCACAAGGCTGGAGTATCGGATTAATTGAATTCAATGAGTTAATTAATGAAAAAAAAAAAACTTAAAACCAGTTTAAAATTGGAATAATAAAAAAGTGTGAGTTCACCTTGACTACATAACATGCTGTAAGGATTATTTTTGACCTGTATAAGCTGACTTCAAGTCGGAGGGACAGCAAACCAGTTTATTTGAACCATGCGACCGTTCGTGCGACCTTGTGGAATCGCACCTGACTTAAGCTTCGGCACTACACTATATCTTATTTGTTTGACGTCAAACACATTTTTAGCCATTGTTAATATTTTTAAATATTCTATATGTATATTCAGTACAATAATTATTCAATATTCAATATGATATACAAATGATTTTTAGTCGCATTGTCTTCGTTTCTCAATTTAATTAATATTTAAGCAACACGTTTTTTAATAAATATTTTGTTATTATATTTATTTATTTTTTTAAACTTATATTTTGTGGTTACCCTATCTGAAAGAAGCTGGGTACGGATATATGAGGAAACTTCCAAAGTAGGCAATTTAATAAGAGTCGACATGCTTTCTCAAGTTTAGTCGAAGCGAAGAATACATTAATCTTTATCGATCACAAAACTTTATTACGCTTCTGATGAATTTTTCCTTATTTATATGTAACTATTCCACTTACAAATAATAAAAATAACACGGCTGTATTGAGCTACCAAATAACTGGTTCATAAAACTAAAAAAAAGGTATTAAAATTATTCATAATAACAAGGTCTTATATCTTTTTTAAAAGCAATACATTTTTAGTTGTAATAAAAATGGTGCTGGCGACCTGTATCAAAAGCGTGTGCAAAATTTCTATTTAGAAATTCAATTTAAAAAATATAGTAACATTTAGAATGTTTAATTTTTTTAAATTACAAAATAAACGTTATTATATAAAATTCGTTTTCTACGACACATGACCTTTTGATTAACCATAAACAAAATTATCTGTACTCGTTCCGAAACCGGTACGTGTATTAATACATGTGACATTTACGTACAATACTAATTCGGAGCACGCGGTCCGGTCATGTGCAATAAATTTATAAAAAAAAACTCAAATCGTTGTAAATTATTATTTAAAAAAAATTGTTATTACAAAATAAAAAAATATCGAATATTTTTAAAATTATCCGGTTTTTTCTTTAAAAGCTTTCATATATATAAAATTATTTTTACTCGATATAGACAAAATGAGATCACATGTTGCCATTCCAAAAAAAATCCAATAAATAATTCAGATCACATAATTATAGCAATGTCAACGCCTATTTCTATACATAAATAAAAATCGAGTATCCTCGACGTGACAAGTTGCCATTAATAGAAGTGTAATAAAGTTAATAAAAAGGTATAAAACACGAAAAATAGTGTTGGAATTGTAAAACGAAAATCTTGAAAACATTCTTAACAATGGTTCATTCAGGTTGTTTAACTGAACCCATTCTGCAGCGAGCCTGACGGTTTTGGTAGCTCATCGTCTTTTAGAGGATTTGGAACGCCTGGTCTTGGAGGAGACGTGATATTCTACACTGAGATTACCATCGCTATTCAACGTTGCAATCACCGACTTTATATTTATTTTCATCTATATTAATATGAGACTATTCTTTATTAAACCTTACTTCGGTAGCCGATTTTCTTATACATAACAAACTCGCTTTTGTTAATATATCAGTTACATGATGTGTGATTATTCTTCTGGTATAAGAAATATGACTAAGCTTAATACGTGCTACAAATACGATAGAAACGAAACAAAAAGTATCAAAGGTTGCGTAAATGTAATCTTAGTCACTTTTCCCAATACGGTGTATTTCCACAAATCAATCATCCACAGGTGACGCTGAGTAATGAATCATTGTATTGCAGAGGAAGAAATATATTTTATCTTCGTATCCGTTAAATACTACAAATAACTACATAACTTATCTTGCTATAAAACTAAATGTATTAAAAGGAAACGATTCTTGTCTAGACGCAGAAAATATTACATTAATCTCTTTAAATATGGAATAGCTTATCAGTTTTTAAATCCATAATCAATCGTACATTGAACGATAAAAGACGTGATAAATAGTTTAAAAAAGCGACTAAGAATAATAGTCTTCTCACTCTTCGATTTACGTTAAGAGCTATTGCATAACTTCAAGAATATAATCTCTCTCAATAATCTTAAGTTGAAAATAAAACACACAAGATCAAAACGAAAAACTCTCTAAAGAAATTGAAATGTTACACAAACAATACTTCGAAAAATAATACGATACAAAAGAAACTAATCAAACATCGATGAGGTGAAACTTAAAAGCGAGGTCGATCATTATACAAAGCTATGTCCATTTAATAAGAGTTTAAGTTGATAGGAATCTTCTACTAGCGACAGGGTTCAACTTCAAAATGTATATAAGAAAGCTGATATCAAAGTTTCGCCATATTAGGTAACCGAACACTGTTCAATGGATTTTACGTGATATCCAAAGTGGAGCTATTTGGAAGTCAATTGTCTGAACTTTTGGAATAAATCCCTTTTTAGTCAGCTTCCTGGTTTAAATTACTCTTACCGAATAAATTTATATAAATTTCACGCCCGTTCATCGTGTTTTACTTGATGCTGTTGACAATCTGATGAATATTATAGGAACTCTCAAAATATTATAAAAGATAAGGACCTTAACTGTTCAAACGCTTTGTAAGAACAAAATTACAGTGATTATTATTATGTGTATACCTATTTTAGAAAAACCCATTATACAAACTTTGCTTTACAGAATACGTACAAATTTTTACCAAAGTCTTCAGGGATTACTAGTTCGTCGGAAGATTAAAATGCTCTCAGAGGATATAGCCATGAGCCAAAGTGCCGTCAGCGTTGATACGCATCCTTGTCAACTTTAATTTTAGATCAACTTCCATGAAAAGGGCACGCGGATTTTCAAACACAAATTTTCCTTAAACTTTGAGAAATGTAAGTAACCATTTAAAATATTAAAACCTATGACGGGCATTACTTGTTCAAATCACGGATGAATATAAAAGCAAGGATTATTACGCTGTGCCTTTTGTCGTAAGAAATCTAAAAGCCGATTCTTGAAAAGCTTTAAGATTTGATGTCAAAGCAAGAGATCTGAGGATAAGGACGTAAAAATATAATGGAAAGGATCAGAACCAAAAGTGATGGAGTCAAATTGCGCTAAACGACGCTAATTGAAGACTGTCACCGGTCTGCAAATGTGACACACGCCTGATTCACACGACCCACGCGTTCACAAGAAAAGCGTACACTTTGACCGAGTGAGATGTGATAACATCTTGCATAACATGACCGTTATAGTAATATGCAAGGTAAAAAATATTTATATATACCTCTATATTAGGAAAAGGGTAAACAAAAGTTCCAAATAGCAAAATGGGTGATAAAAATACAATTTATTTCTAAAAGAAGAGATTAAGCGTCATTTCTGAAATCAGTACAAATAACTATTACTCTAAAACAATTTATCACGCGGAGTGTAATTTTTCATAAATAGCTTTGACCTTCAACTTGCAGCTGACAAAAATACCACCCACTATTCGCTCCGTAAATAAAACGGAATATGTAACGCCAATAAGTGAAACGAAAAAGTATTAATATACTATTGTAAGATCAGTAACTTTTTTTGTCATAACTATGATTCATCCTACAATTTATTCATTTTTAATTAAGACATTATGTTGTTTGTAATTAATACATTAATTCTAGTACATATTTTTTGAACATAAATAGCTTACGGTCGAAGCGATATAAGATACTATATCCTTGATATGACGCTTATAATAAATGTGACCAAATATAACACATGTGGAACACTTTGTGAGAAGACTTTATTTTAAACATATGAGTTGAGATTTATGACAAGAAAATGAAAAAAAAAACACAATTAATTGTTAACAATAACCATCAAAGCTTTTCGAAACGATTCCGATCAACGTAGATGTAAATATGGAAACTTCCTTTATTATATTACAATTATTTAAATGCGCTGAACCGGTTTATAATTTATTCAATCCGTTGATTGAAGGATATAAACACGAGCTGAATTTAATAGACCAGATGTCGATACAGTAATATATATTATATCGTAATTGACTACAAGGGTTCGTAATTTAAATAAATGGATTGATCTCGATGAAAGTCATCAAGATCGATCAATTTCACGTAGAACGTTTACATAATTACCAAGTGTCCAAAATATAGTAATACTTTCTGTGCCCTATACAATCCTAGATTTTTTAACCACCTGTCAAAAAAAGGAGTGAAATTTTGTCACGGTTTATATATGTAAGAGACTTTCTAATTTTCATCATAACTTTAAAATGTCTAAACAGATTTTGTTACAGCTTTTTGCTATTATTTCATGATTAGGGGAGGGCAGTCGAGTACCATTTTTAATTATTGACGACGTTTTAATTACTTATTAAAAACTCGTCTGAAGCTGTAATATTAGTAGATAATGAATAACGCCAACATTGCATCGAACTAGTTTTAGTGTGGTATTACCATTATTTTTATAAATATCTGAAATAATAGTGGCAGTATACATTCTGAGGTCGTAACTAATTGCGACCCACAAACAAATACCTTAGCATCAGCGTCACTTGAATTTCAATCAAGGCACGCGAGATAAATCTTTAATAAAACACGTGTTTACATTCAATCGTAAAGGATACCAATATCACCTTGGAAGTTATTAAATAATAATTTTCCTATATCGCTGTTAACATAGCATTGTCTTCTCCGTCTAGCGTAATAACTATTTAGTGATGTCTGATAGACAATATATTGATAAGGGTAGCTAAATCATTGAGACAAAGTCCTAAAAGTAAATGCAGGCAATAAAAGCAATATAGTATAAGTTAAGCGAACGATTTGTTGGACTATCTCGTAATAATAAATGTACCTATAAATGTGTGATAACATTTTATCAATATATGATACCTATTGTCTCTTGCTTCGAATAACGTTAACACCGCATGTGTATACGAGAAAACTATCAGTCATGCAAATTTTTACTTAAATGCATCTCATCCTAAGCACTAGTTGATTGCGTTCTAGTGCCCTTGAAGGGTTGTAGAGTGTCATCTTTAATTCATCAACTTTTAATAGTTGTTAAATCTATCTATAGCTGCCAACCCGCCGTTATAAACTTGAGTCGTTTAATCTAAAAAGACATGCAAAGGCAAGACCTTGCTTTTTAATGAATCTTGACTTTTCATCGTACTTGAAAAATATAACCATCCAAATAATTAAAAATATATATAAATCCAGAATTATCTTATGTGTGCTTATCGCGTGGCACAAGTGTTGGTATTCAATATGGCGGACTGATGTGCTTTATCGCAGGCCGTTTAGAATACATAATAAGATCCAATACCGATCATCCGCTTATGGAGTCGCACCATAAGAAATATTTATGATTCTGTACGTACGGTGACTACTTAAGCCGCGATGGTTATTCTTTATTGCAATGGTTACTCTTCTTTGTAGCAAACGTGAACTTCGGACAAAAAAAATTCTACGTGTCATGGAAAATGATATCGCATAAGAGCATTGAGAAGAAATCTCTGAGGGAACTTTCTTATCGAACAATTTCCCGATGTGGGCGTCAACCGCAGACACCCGTTAGCATTAAACAAACCGCATATTATAAATTGTCTACGGTGCTCCTGAACGAAGTCGTACTTATTTTATGCGAACATTTTAAACAAGCTTTAAAACTTTACACTTACTTCCTCTGCGATATAAAGAGTATTTATATAACACTCTATAGTATAAAACAAAGACAAACATCTGGCTGTCCCTGTGTATGATTAGAACTTTAAAATTACGCAACGGATATTGATGCACTTTTTTAATAGATAATGTTTTTGAATACATATAGAGAAATCTGTAGTATTAAATATACTACATGTATAAGCATTACACACGTGCGAAGCCGGGCCAGGTTAATGGTGTCTTATAAATCCATATCGACAAGCCATACTTAGCATAACATAAACGTTATATAAATTAAAAATATAAATCATAGTATCGTAGATAGTTGAATCTTCTTTATCGTTACACTCTGATCTATTTCAAGCTGCGTGTACCTTTGAATAGTATTCAAACCCTCTGCCCATCGGCGATTTTCAATTCATACATTATAAATGCGTGTGCACGTACGTTTTAAAACGCTTTCCATGTTCAGCGTTCTACCACCAGGGTCAAACGTGGCCATTTTAATATCCACAAAGCATTTTTTTTTCAGTCATAATGAAAACGCCGAGATCACAGCATTCAAAAGTATAAAGCCTTGACCTAAATACTATATACTTTTCCGTTGAAGGTCATTTAGCACATAAAGAATTTTAATTAAAACTTGATAGATCTCAAGTTATATTTAATAAAAACCCTTTATATGTTTATGACAATATGCGAACGATGAAAATGAATGAAACCCATTTCATATAACACTATGAATATTTAAATATATATAAGAAAAATAAGCTATGTTTGACGTTAAGAAATGTTCAATTTGTGAAACGGCGGATAAAATGGCTTTTTCAGACATGTCTTATACGATACGATAATTTAAAATCAAATACATATTATGTATGTATATAATACACAGGCAAGATTGTCTTGCCTAAGGGAGTGCGAGGGTAGTGACTTTTTATGATAATTATGATTACGCAAAAACATCAGCAATCTGATCATGAAACTCGTTTCGGATCAGAGATTAAATATAAACTGTGAATTTATTGGAATAACAAAAACTAACGATTCAGTCTATTTAAACGTACTAAATACAATAAAAGGGTTGTAGTAATATCAATAACAGTGTAGACATTACTGTTAAATCATTCGCTAATCTATATCGCTAATTTCAATATAGTAATGTATAAAGGGCTTAAGTACCAAAGTCTCAAATGAGTATAATACTTTATAATACAACAGATTTAACTTTTCATAAACTAGCGTATTGCAAAAGAAGTTTATTCAGGTTAAACTCCAT
The DNA here is from genome assembly GCF_905220365.1 of Vanessa cardui. Lineage (NCBI taxonomy): Eukaryota > Metazoa > Arthropoda > Insecta > Lepidoptera > Nymphalidae > Vanessa > Vanessa cardui. The sequence goes on from NC_061148.1 coordinate 2,836,375, forward strand.
AAACACACAATCCAGAACCTGTCGTTGCAGATACGAGTTTTGTCTCTTACAAAACTGGATAGATCATACAAAAAAGATAAATTCAATGAGCGAAATTGTCTTTGTGAACACAATAAAATAAACGACTCCATCGCATCGCAATAACATAATACAAAATATACTTCATTCGAGTGGGTTCATAGAAGCACTTTTGAATCGTCATGATATTATTGTATTACAACAAAGTAAGAAACTAAGGAGTTACACTTCCTCTAATTCACATAGATAATGTTAATTTCATACAATTAAATTTGTATGAGCAGAGATGGCCCAGTGGTTAGAACGCGTACATCTTAACCGATGATTGCGGATTCATACCCAGGCAAGCACCGCTGATTCATGTGCTTAATTTGTCTTTATAATTCATCTCGTGCTCAGCGGTGAAGGAGAACATGTGACAAATTTCATAGAAATTCTGCCACATGTGTATTCCACCAACCCGCATTGGAACAGCGTGGTGGAATATGTTCCTTAAAGGGAGAGGAGGCCTTTAACCCAGCAATGGGAACTTACAGGCTGTTGTTGTTGGTGTTGTTGTAATTTTGTATGTATGCTGCATGAAATCGGCGGTAGGACTTCGTGCAATCCGTCTGAGTAGATATTACCCACTCATCCGATATTCTACCGCTAAATAAGAAATGTTTAATATTTCTTACGGCGGCAACTTATAGCATCTCGTGGCCCACTTGCCCGTCTTACCAATATCATAAAAAAGGCGTAATATAGGAATAGGATCTTAACGCTTTTCGCCACTAAGTCTTATTTATCAATACTTTTTTAGCGTGAGATAAGTAATTAGTTGATTTAAAATTATAAACACAATTCAATGCATTTTAAGCAAACAATAATAGAATACCATATATCAGTGAACTAGAACCGAACTGCACTTCTTTGTTATTTACATACAAGTTTAAAACACAGAAGAATTACAGATTAATATATATCATCAAAAATTATAACACCATTTACAATAATTATAATTATGTCCTTCTTGAATTTTCACAAAAGCACGATCGTTTCAATTCTAAAAAGACTAAATATCAAACAAACTTTATACGTAATCCGAAGTATTTAATTTTGACAACGTCGCAAGGAATAGAAACCATATAACAATTCTTAAGTACAATTTACGTTTCAAATACGAATTCGTAAATGAAAATGAAAACATGAATTACAATGTTATATTCGGCCTAAGTTCGTTCAAACGAGCAAAACTTTTCGTAGGAATTCATTTAAAGAAACAAAAAGTCTCCAAACTCGAAAAGAAACTGTAGGTATTTGAAGCTTTTTATTTTTAATCAAGTTCGGGAGAAGACCTTCCTTTCAAGGGAAGCGTTCAGATTATTAAAAGTAAAAATATTCTTTTAATTATCAAATTCATAATGAACTATTTATTGCATTAGTATGATTTTTACAAGTAACAAAGTTTCTAACAATTAACAAAACTTTATCCAGTAAAAACTAACTATGAAAATATAATACGACATATTGAAAAAATAACTCTTTTCGTTTTTTTTTCGTTTACTATAAATATTTTGATTTTGATGGATTATCATAGACATTGCAAAAATAAAGTATTGGTATAAATTTCAAATTGAAAAAATACAGTTTAAAATTCGAATAACCATTTTAGTCGAATGCAATAATTATGCTAATACCATAACCGGTCCGACTACGTAACAACAAAATAAATGCAATACGAACCGCGTAAACACAAACACTTACAAATCGAACGCAATGTTTATGTCACTAGCACACCCTCACATACAGTCTTCGAGAAGACCGTCGGAGAGCACAACACTTGAATCGAGCCAATACGGTTTGGCTGTATGCAACAAACACAGCACTGCACAGACTATTCTCTCATCGAACACGTGTTCGATATTTAAATTTCGCCAGAATCGCTGCGAACGTGCAATACCTCGAGGCCTCAATGCTAGACTGCCGTGCCGTGCCGCTGCCGGCGCACCGTCGTACCAACGCGTCGTACCGAATTCAACATCAACGTTGCCACGCCCATAATGTTTTGATTCTTGTACGCGTGCTACGAAATACCTTATCCTGATTACATTTTCGGCTGACTTCGAAATGTGGATAATTCGTTTAGGGATAATTTCATATAGCCCTGCTGCAATTACCTCGGGCTACCAATGTTATAGAATCTAATAGCCTTCGTTCGCTTACCGATCTCGAACTCGCTATATATAGATGGAACATCAAAAATAAAGACCAGATTTCTCGTTGTAGATGCAGATGTCGAAACACTCCCCAATCGTATCACACATAAATAGTCAAAATAAACAATCCGGTAGCTAATCAGACTGCATTCCACGTAATCCAATTGATCTCAAACGAGCCAACGTGTGCAATGTAAACAAACATGAGATTAAATCGTTAGATTTCATTCATCAGCCGTCGTGTAATCTCACTGAATTACGTATCAAGTGTATGTTTATAAATATTTGAATCTGTTTCAGTTTAAAACTTTACGATATTTTTTTTTAATCTTCCGTATTCATAATTCGTTTTAAAAAACAAATTAGATCTCACAGTAGACTATGCAGTATTTTAATGAAGTTAGCAACAAACAAATAATTTCTGTAATCGCGTCGGAATATTCCGATGTATTCAGTGACGCCTTTGTATTCCATAATCTACCGATTGCATATCAATTAACGCATTCATATTCATCTCTTCGTGATGCAGAGAATTCATCTTTAAATTTTTATTATGCTAATTTAAATCGGATATCAATCCTTATCACTTTGACTTATACGTTTGACTGTTTTATATTATGGACAAAACATTTGAGTGCATATATCGTGAATTATATCTATATTGCGATTATGTAATACCTGTTAAAATTCTTTAAAATCAAATTTAAATTAAAACAATTTATTTAATTATATATCACGTCACTGCGTGTGATAAAGTCAGTTACTTTTATAAATATGAAATACATATATTCCAAATTTACCTTTTAATAATTATTTAATTATTATAACAAATAAATCGATCTGCTTATGTATGTTTCTACTTCAATATACTAACATTACACACACTAAAGTATATTAAGGTGTATGTATTCTTTGACAAATAAAATATATCGCGTATATAAATCAGGCGAAACGTTATGCAAGCGTCTAAGTGATTGGTCGAACTGTCTGCGTTTACAGTTGTACGAGTAGTAAATTACTACTAGTAGTACTTACTTAATCATAAAACATCTCAAGGAAAACCCATTCAACGATTTCGTTCCGTATTCGCTTCATATTTTTTTTATTGTAAAGTATAAAATCACATTGAAATTAAATTGCATTATTTCTATTCAAGACACAAGTTTCATAACACGAGTTATACTTTAATTATTGAAAAGTAAATAATTAATTAATTGTTCCTTCATATTCCAAGCCAAAAGAGTTCCAACCTGAAGCCATTTAAAAAAAAATGTACAAAACATCCCTTTGAGCAATAAACAGCACCATTTCAACTTTTCTTTTTCCGTCTGGCATAAAAGAGGCAAAAAAATGGAAAAAAATACTCTCATAAATTATGTTGGCTGACTTACTCAGCAGTCGGACATGTATTATCTAGCGGTGGAGTTGAATTTTTCTCCTACCAACGTTGAATTTTTAGAATTGTAAATTTTTAAACTATGCACTACGTTTAAACTACAAGTATACGGCCGAATACCATCGAGATACAATCCAAGGAATACCGAATACAAAGAGCACAAATATCACCTCTTCAAATTGAAATTGTGGTAATAAAATTAAAATTAGAGATTGATATACGAAAGGCACTGACTAAACACACACAAAGATACTAATACCACAATTTAAAAAAAAACTGAAAGTATACCACTAGTTTATTGCTACCCCGTAATTTCTAACCTTAACTCATCGGCAAAATGGCTTTATAGGTACTTTGAATCACAATAGTTATCTTGTTTAATTTATACAGACTTACAAACATTTAACTAAACACATGACCTATCTAATAACGACAATAATAAAATGTCCATACATTGTTTTGCATTAACGAGCTTTAACATTATTAAATTAAATACAACTTCATTAGAAAACTTATGTTTATTTTAGTTTATCGTCGAATTCATCAAATACTTTTTCCAGTTAGAGCACTCACAAGTTTCATCGTCGTGTCACAGAGTATATACGAGGTGATTATGGGTGATGAAAGATATCATTAATGTAAATAGCTCTCGAAATTACTATAAAGTAAAACGATAACATTAACCGAAGTTAAATTTAACCTCTGTCAGACACAATGCACTCGAGCGCTAACAATATACATTGCAATTTTAAACTTACGTTTAGAACCGGCTATTTTCGTTCGTAAATGTTTTAAAACCAATGAATAATAACAAGTATGCTTTAGCTTCGTGTTTCGTGCATATTTTAATTGTACGATATAAATTTATCGATTAACATGTAAATTGTTTCAAATGCTTCTTTCTTATTTGTTTTTGATCGATAAGGTATATAAACCACCTGACAATATATATTGGTCCCCATACCCAGTGAGTTTAACCTACTAAAAAAAGTAAAGTAAAGTAACAGCCTGTACATTTCCCGCTGCTGAGTTAAGGCCTCCTCTTCCATTAAGGAGAGGGGTTGGAACATATTCCACCACGCTGTGCGGGTGGGTGGAATTCACATACATATATATATGTAGTGGTGCTTGCCTGGGTTTTAACCCGCAATCATCGGTTATGATGCCCGCGTTTTAAAACTTTACATTAAAACGACTTTACATTAAAACAAAAATGACTTTACATTAAAACGTTTCTACACTTTCTGTTAAGAACCTATACTTTATCTTACAAATAAATCTAATCAATCGAAAACGAACAGTTCTCATAATAAGCTATTAACATACAGTTGATGTTGTATAAAATACTAGTTTAAGCCCGCTGCTTCGTATCATTTATGATATTGGCATAGACGATTATGTTTATTTACCCTATGTATCTTATTATGTATATTTATATAAATTAAAAATAAATATTTTCTAATATAAAAGCAGCTCTAATTAAAGCGCACACACGCAAATATAATATTAATGATTAAATCTATAGAATCAATCACTCAGCTGTTGTCGAGGTGGATATTTTCATATTTTAATTACATTAAATGCATCCATTGTAAAACGATACTTACGATTATTTGTTATGACATGCGTGTTAATTTAATAAATTAATTACACACTTAATATATAATTTAAGTACCTTTCTGGGTAAAAGTGTATTCATGTATTTAAAAAGAAAATCTTAAGCCGTCAGTACGATTAACGATGGTTTCCGAATTGTTGTGATTGATAATAGAAAAAAATACCTCGCTACTTATATATTAACTGTTATTTATACATTGTGTTGTAAATTAAGTTTTTAAATGCAATATTATACTTCATCATAATAACGTTTAATATCAGTAAAATTTAACACTTCTTTCGTTAAAAAAATTGCGATATTCATTCGATTAATTAAATCTTAAGAGACTTAAGCCACTTATACATGATGATGAGTCAACATCGCCCATTAGCATTAGCATTTCTAGGAGCTCAAGCAGGCCGCCAACTTTCCAAAAAAAAACACTCTATTCAATCCCCTTATATACCACACCTTAATATACCTTAAAACGACATAGGAAACAGTCCCAATGGTCACAATAAAACAGTCGCATCGCTCACATCCCCAAACAATCCACTGAATCAGCAATCAACTAATAAAAAAAAATCCGCGTACCAATTCCAACGGGCGTCGAACCGAACTATCGCCGGCGAGGGTTCGCTAATTGGACGTTGGATTCGCGCCGCGGGTAAACGTCTGCATCCTTTTGACGACCTCCCTGGTCGAGTGGTGTGTACACCGGTTTTCATGGGTACGCCACTCCGAGGTCCCGGGTTCGATTCCCGGCTGAGTCGATGTAGATTACCATTAGTTTTCTATGTTGTCTTTGGTCTGGGTGTTTGTGGTACCTTCGTTACTTCGGATTTTACATAACACAAGTGCTTTAGCTATTTACATTGGGATCAGAGTAATGTATGTGATGTTGTCCAATATGTATTTATTATTATTTGTGCTGTTTGACTAACCGGTCAATATCAATTTAGTCATTACGATAAAAAAAAAGAAATACCGTTACGTAATCAACGATTCGTTACGGGTTATGTTGCATCATTGAAGACAAGAAGTCACGTTCGGAAGCAAATATGTCTTGCTATTTTATTTTATTGGGATCTCTTGTTAGCCATCAGTGCCACAAAGTTACAATAGGAACAATACAAATATGTACACTATGCACATGCATCTTATAACGTAGTAATTGGTTATATTAAAAAACGGATATATACAAAAATTACGACATTTCTATAAATTTTGTTTTAATTTTATTAATATTTTCTTGTATTGGCTATATTTCGATTGATTTACAAATTTGATTTTATCCCTTAACTTTCATACAGAAGGAGAGAGATAATTAATTGAAAAGAAATATTTTTAAAAGAGTTATTTATTTTTCAATAACAGCTCAATCCACAACTTTTTAAATATATTATTGCCTTAAATAAAAAAGTATAGAGAAAGGAGAAAAAAACAAAATAATAAACAATAATCCAATTATAAGTTCCAGTTGTACTCCCAGAAAAGAATGTCGTAAGACATTATAAATTCAATTACATATGAACCTACACTCCCAATGTATCTCATTATCGTGATTCCCTTTGTTTCATCGAATAAAAACAAAGTCTTTGTGACAAATATAAGTCAGGTAACGTAGAATATGTTATCTCGAACGAAAATACACGCAACCCGTCTCCACGGCGAGAGGATCGATGCTAATCCACTGTCTAAATAGAATTTTCTCGTAATTATGCTGTCCTTTACAGATTAAATTTAGTAATCCTTATTTCAAAGCGATCAAAACTGTAAAGTTAATTGAATAAAACGTTATATAATTAGAAGAAGCAGGGTTGAGAGCATTTTTGGGTAGTTAGGGTCGATTATTTTAAATATGGAATATTATATAATATTATGGTTATTTACAGGTCTATTGATCAGGACGAGAACGATGTTATTCTACCGCCAAATAGCATACTTTGTGGGGCTCTGTTCAACAAACCCAAGATACATGTCAACTTATATATTGTGGTTAGTAACGTAAAGTAGTAGAATGACGTTATGAGAAATGGATTTCATTTTTTACAGTCAGTATTAAAGTGTATGCATAGCGCTTATAACTTAGTATCAGGTAAAAATAAATTTATAGTACTAAATTTCTAAGTTATAAGTGAGAATTACTGCTAAAAGCAGATTCAAATTCACCATCGAAATTCGTGATGAGTTCACGTTTCATAAGTTTTTCCATGTAACTAGTGACATAAACAACATTTTCCATAATAACCATCTCGATATCAGCGTTCAAGAGTTGCGTCCGATCGTACATCCTCAATCGACCACAGTTGCGCTAGTGAATAATTGGGACTGTCCGGCGATTGGCCTTGACAATCTTGTTTAGAGATATTTACCGACTAAAACTCGCAAAAAAGGAGAAATTATTACATTTACATAATAAGATAACCATATTAATAATTTAGCTCGTCATAATTAAGATTCATATGCGTTTACCAAATTGCCATTAATTTACCAAAATGCCATTTGTAAACTCGTTTTGACGTCGTTCGTAGCAGAAAAATGTCCAAAATCATAATAAAATTTAATACTTTAAAACAGCTTACAGTTTACTTATTCTCAAACGAGACTGTGTTACACAATAAATGATCTGACAAAGTTGCATCAGATACATATAACATCCTGTGTTATTATTTCCATTAATTTACAACGTAAAATTTAATTTAATTTAAAAATATGCGAAACCACGATGTAGTATGTTGTCCTCGCCAATTTTTGGTTAGTAAAGTCGTCAGATATTTCCATTAGAATTTTAAGTGTCACATTAGTAAACTTTGAGACAAAAGTGCACCAGACAGCTTGCAACTCTTTCGTGTATTGAGATTCTGGCCACAAGCAACGTTTCAAATAATAATTTGTCTGGCAACTATAAACGACCGATTTGAATAAAACATCAAAACGTGATAAGAATGAAATCTACGTTTATATGAATTCCCTTTTAAAATATATCTCTGGCGAAATCTATATTTCATTCAGACTCATTGTCTTGTTTGATAAAATAAATCAGATTGTTTATCTAAAAGTAATTTCTTTACTTGTGCTTCATTGGAATGTCCAAAAAGAAACTTCCAGGCGATTTGGCAAATAAATTGTACATTAAAATTTGATTAAACGAAAGCAATAATTTAGCTACTTTATTGTGGAATGAAATATTAAAAATATTATTCTATATATCGATTATAACACTTATATATACAAATTATCTATAAATGACAGCAGACCAACGTCCATACTTATAACTTATAAACCGAATATGATCACAAAATCGATTCTGAATCGAAATGAACAAGGCGGGTACACTTGCAGTCAATTCAGGTCTGATTACTAAATTATAAACCTGTACTGAAAAAGCATTATTTCATATACCTATTCCTCAACATCTAAGCACAATCACATTAAAAATAGCTAAGAATAAAAATTATATCTTCACATTTAATTTAATACAGGACGATAGCTGGTAAATTTCCAGACAGCCTAAGGTAAATATATTTATCTAGACGACAAATACGATACGTTGGCTTGACACAGCTATTCCCATTACCCGTACCTGCTCGCTCTTTGGATTTAAGCTCACAACTTTTCCTTACTATCGAACCACAGATCAATGAAGACCATGACCATTGAAGCTATTGCAATTTGACTTTAAATTTTCGAAGTACCAGGAAAATCTGTATCAACTAAGCAATATTGTATTTAGTAGTTACATGCATCTCTAAAATTTCGTAAAACAAACTGATTTACGTAGGTATGTTTAGTATATTAATAGTAAAGTAAATTTCATCAAATGACGCGGACTCGACGTATGATACTTACAAATTCTATAACATCATTTTTATTGACTATTTTATAATTAATGATCATAGAAATAAAATGATCATAGTTGATGTTACATCGCATCAATCCAGCTTCAAGGTTAAGACAGGAGTGCAATCTAAGAATAGACAAGGGGATCAGAATTGAAAGATCATTACAGGTACTGACACCACGTTAACAGCATCCGTCTTGATACTCGCCTAAGCGATCTTGATACTTGCAATGTGAACAATTATAGATGAGCTCAATTCACGTTTCCTTTAATAACTACTATGGTGTTTGCTGTACTGTCTTTTCGATCAAATTGTACGTCAGTTTCTTGAAAACGTTAACAACAATGACATTTATCTGTTAACTAAATATTAATACGACACTTGAAAGAAATAATTAACGTCTTAAAATACATAAGGACTATAGGACTGAACCGTTCGCCGAAACTGAATTAATCATTTAGCCTTTTTGATATTGATTATAAGTAAGAAAGGGCAGACCAATATGAAATCAGAACTATTCTACTCCAAATATGAATAGGAAACTACTGCATATTCCAGTCTCATTCAATTAAAACGTCAGTTCAATGAACTCAAAGAGCCAGGATCGATCCTGATCACAGGAACTATTTTCGAACAATATTACGATGGCATTTTGCCCTACTATACTTCAATTTGACATTATATTATAATAGCTTCGTAAGGTGTTATATTATTTATCCCTTTATTTTGATCATCCGAGATTCATCCCTGTTCATACATTTTCTTATTCATTTATAGCACGAAACTTTACTTTTAGTGTAAATAGTCAGTTGTATATTCACACACCTAACAATTCAATAGTCCTGCGATAAAACCAATGCCTCCATATTCCATGCATGCTAATCATTTATTAATTTAATCACAAGTATTAAGACAATAACGTACATGTTATATTCATTGAAATTTAATTGAATATTTCATTGAATAATTTGTAGATTTATCCAAGCTTCGCATTAATTCTAGATAACATATTCAATGGTAACAGAACTTTTTGTATTGAATATTTTATTATTATTAATATTATTTACACTATCATACGGCAAAACAATAAGAGGCCCAGCATTGTCATGTCACCTTGACACAATCGTCGATCCACTCCCGCGCAATCATCCAATTGGCGGTAAGGGACAAAATGGCCGCCTGCGTTGACAGTTGCGTTTAGTAATTGATGCAAGCACATTATTTCGCGCCTTTATGTAATTCGAAATGGACTCGATAAACTAGAAATTTAAAATTTGTTAAAAACTTATTGGCATCATATATTTATTACTAGCGATTAATTTATTTTAAATATTCATAAGACAAATTAAAAAAAAAAAAAACAAAAACTGTATGGTGGTCCGTCTCGTTTGAAGTGTGCAATAATCTGACAGTTAAAACAGGCATTTTATTAATATTTAAAATGTATTACTTATCCGTACTAAAACTTATCTATCTTTAGTAGGTATTAGATACGAAATATCAACACAAATGTACCTATTAATATATTTTTTAAGGCTAAAAGAAAGCCATTGTGTAAGAAACGGAGATATAACAACATAGAAAACAGCGTTATGTCAACTTACAAGATAGTAAAGGAAACTGGTAAACAATCGTATCATTGAACAATAAATATTACATTTGTACATTAGATAAAACAGAATCAATAACAGTGTACAGTCTACTGGTTTGACTTGGAGCGCCATCTATTATTCAATAGCGGAACCATTTCGAAACGCCTGGCGGAGAGAAGTTACAACTCATAGGTTCGCGTCGAGGTATAAACAATTTATGCTTACGATCGTTGGGGGCGCGGTTGCATTAGGAAATTGGTCGAGTGGAATGAAATCTTACATAAATATACAATCACAAATATACAATCGCAAAAGAAAAAACAAGACAATCATATAATGTTTTATTTAGTATACGGAAATACTTTTAACAACTACTACTTTTTACAAAAGACTTTTAAAGAAGCGTCTTCTTGGTTATTTTTCTCGAAACGTTTCAAAAACAAAGCTTTTAAGAAAACTTTTATGAGTTCTGTTGCAAGTTAGTCCAGTAAATTAATAAACTCAAGAAAACTGGAACAATCTACCATTTTATAAGTCCGAGCTTAAATGAAAAATTGGTGTCAATTATTAATAATTATTTTACGTGATTTGTACGTAACTATTACACACTATTATTATTAGAATAAATCATTAAAAAAATATAAAAAAAAGTGCGGTAAGTTAAAATCTGAACCACACTTTAGATTCTCAGGACAATTTATTGATCCCATTTTTTATATAAATGCATAATGACGGTAAAAATAAAACTGAATTATTTGCAACGATAAAATTCAACTTTAAACATATTATATATCGCAGAATAATTCTCGATGCGTCCGAACGCGAAACATAGAGAGAACAATACAGACACGTTACTATATCCAATTTCACAGTCGAATGCAAAACATGCGCCTGCGATCGCATCGGCTGATAAAACGTTTGCTATTACGGCACACGACACCCAATAACGTGATGAATGAAAAGATCATTCACCCTTGAGTTCAAATTAATTAAATACGCCAAATAATAATAACTATAGTGTATTTCTACTATTGATATTTATAGTACAATAAATGTGTTTTGAACTCCGCATAAGTAATTGAAATAAATTTAAAACAATGCGAAATAATACAACGACGCAAGTATTAATTGGACGCATAGAACCATAATATGCGTACACGCACGTTGTAATAACACACCTATTTATTATCAATCGTGTTATTTATCTTTGCCGGTTATAAGTGAAACATTGAAACAAATTAAATATTGAGCAATGTAGACGAAACAACGTAACAAGTCCGCACCTGTGTAATTTTCAAATTCTAAGGACCAAATGACATTCCGCTAGACTATCAAACGGTGCGCGGGCGCCGGTTAGGTGACGTCACCGCGGAAGCTAAGGACGTGTTCGGAGGTGACTAACCCGTCTATTGTCCAAGTCGTCCTTTCCATGTATCTTATCACTGATGATATAGTTAAAATATTTCTTGTACTAAATACTTTTCGTTATTTTGACAATTTATTAGTGATTTTGTATGTGTTACCATATTTGCTTCATATTACAAAGCTATCTAGCATGAAACTTTCAATATAACTGTCGATTGTGTGATTAATTTACGAACTCAAAACAATAACACAGACCATATTACATCGATTGCGCATTGTAGCAAGAAAATTCTTAGACAAATCGATCTATTCCAAGACCAGCATGAATAGTAAAACGTACCGACCGACTCGAATCACAATAAACTAGAACCATAATGATGTTAACGTGACTACAGCTCAAATGTCAACGCATTTATACGTTTGTAACGAATAAGAAAACACCTAGACCTACTAATGCTCGCTATCGAAAACGTAACTACATAGACATATATGAATATTTATAACACCGGAAGACCGATGACATTGGTGTAGCGTTCACTACACTTGCATGCGAGTTGGCTTGTTGCCATATGTTAAAACTGTTTTACCGCAGACGAGAACGCGAGCGCGATTTAGTACAATAGAAATATGTAAAAGATAAAACTTTTGGCGATCTCAAATTAGCTCCATCTTACTACATAATAGTAAATTGTTTACATAATAACGACGAAATGCGAACATTGATATTGGAACATTTGTTGATTTGATACTTAATTTTAATAAAAAGTAATTCCATCTCTCTTATTCTTGAGCATTTAAAAGCGACAGCTGATAAAGACAAAACATTAAATAACTTTATGTTTTATCAGCTGACTTCATTCATTGATAAATAAGTATTTGTGATCATTTGACCATCATACAACATTGTTTAAAATAAAAGTGAGACAAGGTTTTACTTTGCAGAAGTACTATAGAACATTTTTTAAATAATCATAAGGATGAGATTGTCATTACGTATATTTGCAAATTTTTTAGATGTCCCTTCAAAAGATTAATCTCGATATCAAAAAATTATCATCGGCATTGCGGCCGAAAATGAAATACCCAAGCATATTTCAATACCAAACACAATCAAGTACATTTTTAATTTGAGGTAACGCAAAAAATATCTAAAGAAATAAATCATAAGGAATCGCAAGTAAAAAACACGTACGTACGTACCTATTTATTTGAGTTCGGCTATTTATTTGATTACAGAATTAAAGTTAAAACAATCCATAATTTTATAAAATACAACATAACGTAATATAAAAGATGAAAGGAAATCAAAAGCAAATGACAGTGAAACCTTATTTGTCACAGTCCACTTGTCACGAATGACAACATCGCTTTCCTATGGAAACAGCACCATGACCCATGCTTACAGAGAAAGTCTGCAGAAGTCACTGTGATTAGATTTGTTCTTGGCATAACACTTATCTTCATATAAAAAAATCTTAATTATTATAAATTTTAATTCCTTTGATCAATGTATTATTGCAAGGACTGCCTAAAACATATATTCCTAGGAATTATTTAGAATACAATTTGTTAACAAAACGTAAAATATTCAACTTTTCGTTGTTTTTATATAAAATTATATCATATATTACCAATAACTTTCTTATAAATTAAATATTACTTTATTAATCAAAAATTTTAACACGTCATGGAAAAGCGTGGTGGGGTGAGTCTAAAACGTTTTCCTTCGTGGAAGAACCTTAGCCCAGCAGAGTGACACCAACAGACTACTACTTTACTTTATTAACTATTAAAGATGTTTACTTGATGGTTGAATATAAACTTTGAATTTAAACACTTATAATTAACTTTCATTAATTACTATATTTGATACGTCGTAACCGTCTCGTTCGTAATTAGCGTCGTATCTTTAACAGTTTACAACGACATGTTTTCCTAAACATAAAACATTGTTAACAAATCCTTGCCTAACAATTCGCTCTTTCCTCAATATGTGTATTTTTCAGCACAAGACATTTATAATTGCGCTTGCGCAAGCAACTGTATTATTGCGACCATAGTATAGTTTATGTAACTCGGTTGCGTTTTGCGGTCACGAATATTTTATTGAGATATACCGTAATTGTTATGTTTTTTTTTTTGTTGAGAACATTTCACAGACGTACAATACCTATATCCTTTACGTTTTCTCTACATTCATTAGATACACACCGTGACCTCCGTGGTGCAGAAATGTGTCGGTTTTCATGGGTCCGCCAGCCACTCGGCCCGGGTTCGATTCCTGGCCGAGTCAATGTAGAAAATTCATTAGTTTTCTATGTCTTGGGTCTGGGAGTTTGTATCGGTCGTTACTTCTGATTTTTCACACGCAAGTGCATTAGCTACTCACATTGGGATCAGAGTAATGTATGTGACGTTGTCCAATATATGTGTACATACTGCAACTTTTTAACCTTACCATAAAATGATATCGTATTCAACAGATATTCGTCATCCTGCATCTCACAGACCATCAAATAGCTTATCTAAAATACCACCCACATTTCTATGACGAAAGCGCGAACTTGACCGTGTGACTCAGCTTACATTTTGTATTGATGCTGTACATTGTACAATATACCAATAAAACTAAACCAACACGTACCTAAACAACATTCTTAGTAAGACACCTAAGTAGATACTATAATTAAACATATTAATTTTGACACTCGCATAACAAATACAAATTAATTATTTTTATAATACGGAGCAGAGATGGCCCAGTGGTTAGAACGCGTGCATCTTAACCGATGATTGCGGGTTCAAACCCAGGCAAGCACCGCTGATTCATATGCTTAATTTGTCTTTATAATTCATCTCGTGCTCAGCGGTGAAGGAAAACATCGTGAGGAAACCTGCATGTGACAAATTTCTATGAACTTCTGCCACATGTGTATTCCACCAACCCGCATTGGAACAGCGTGGTGGAATATGTTCCAAACCTTCTCCTTAAAGGGAGAGGAGGCCTTTAGCCCAGCAGTGGGAATTTACAGGCTGTTGTTGTATAACAAATACATGTTTTATATTCCCAGTGAATCATCAGTAAGTCGGTTAATATTCTCGAATCTCATTTGAATAACATCAAAAAGTAAAACCGTCGAACTCAGACGAAAATTCGATTTGATATTTTCCATATGGACCGTTTTAATACGACATACGGTTTTTTATCCAACATTCCACTGACCCAAATATAAACTTTTTGGCACAATGCTAAAGGCTTTATCGATGGAGGAATGAAAATATAATGACGGTAACCGAAAGACGAATATTTTAAGTGCACGAATGCACTGTAAATTAGAAACTTAGCTAGTATCAAAACTATTCAAATGCACTATTCAGTGTTCATGTGTTTAAAAACTGTAGAGATCGTTAAGAGCATTTATATAAGAATAGAAGATAATTGTTATTTTCTAACTAAAATACATGTTCGCTCATATTAAGATACAAACAAACAATGTATTACGAAACTCAACGGAAATAGTCACATTTTAATCTTAGATATAAATTAAGATGAAAATACATAATTCTAAAAAAAAACATATTGTAGCAAAACATTATATACATTGTCACTAAATTTAAAATATAGAGGTTTCATTTTTGGAACGAGATGCATTACTTTAATTACCACGTAGGTAAATCAACCGGAAATCGTCATCTAGAACTCAAAAATCTGCCTTTAAAAAAAAATTAAATCGAACGGAATAAAATATTAAGGACAGTTTGACTTGCAAAAATGTAGAACAATTTATAATACGGTATGTTATTAGTGAAATTAAATTTACGCGTGTAACACATAATAGATCCCGGTTAGTTATATTAATTAATGAGTTACGTCATCGAGAGCGTGCTATGTTACGGACACGTTATGAAAATTAATAGCTGAGTCTGATAGCTATGACGCCAAAGGGAACGGTTCGAATACATGTATTTTTTTTAAATGTCACTGTAATACATATTTATGAAACATTCAACTATCTCTACGATATCCGATGGCCGCTGCAATATTGTTAATAACGCATTCGTGCTAAATGTCCATCGCTTTTATTGCTTGTGTACAGAAACATCTACACTAGGGCTATTTTCATTTATATACTGCATTACAATATGCAGTACACAATAAGCAATTGTTTATGTACCTACATATATAATATATCTAAATCAGTTTCGAAAGGCGTTTGTCTCAAATTATTCCAACATAAGATTTCTACAATTAATTCTTATACCTTGTATTGATCTGTAAAATAATTAATGATTAAGTACTTAATAATTTCACCATCTTAAATGCTCATGATCAACTAACAAGCAATATAACATAAAATATAAGTGAATATTGTAAAACGTTTACTTAAAATAGTACGACTGTAATTTAATTATTCCTCGATCTGATTTATTTCCAAAGCAAAATTATATATTTTACTTAATAAAATATATAGACGGCATAGACGGCATTGACAGTCAGTCACAGTGATTAGCTACAAACACATTGGTGGCATACATTTTGTAGATGTTTATTTTTAAAATTAAAAAAAAAATGTTTATATACCTAAATTTGCCTCTGATTACTTGGATAAAACCTCATTTTATATTCTGCAAGATCTCTAGACAGTACAACAATAGACAGTGAATGATATTTCGCTCTTACTCATTCATATTTAGAAAACAAAACAGCGAGAATCGTCAAAAATTAAATCGAAACACGCCATTCGAAAAGCCATAACAAAACTTAATCAATTTCGACACTCGGTCACGTTTCAAATATTCACCAAAGCAGATTTCGCAGCACGAGTTATTGAAATTAGTTCGATAGTTTTGAACGGACAATTTCATTACGACAAACTAAATTTTCAAAGACTTCAGTACAGAATTCCCCGATGGTAAACTGTTTAATAAAACATTTGATTATAACGTTAATAGTTGGAGCTTTAAGACAAAGTAAAAATCACCCGTCGAATTCCAAAACAGCAATTCTATCAAATGTTAAGTTTTAACTTTAACAAATCAAGTTGATAATTTACGTACGATAATCATCATTATCATTAACATTATGAACTATACATATAACAAAATCGCTTACCGTTGTCTGTCCCTATGTATGCTTTGATCTTCAAAATTACTTAACTTACTTACTTTGATACGGTTTTTTAATAAATAGAGTGATTCGAGAGGATAATACATGGACAATATAGTAAACAAACATTGATAATTTTAGAAGTTTCTAATGTGATGTCGTAAATATGCAAATTCTGTAGTATGTTTAGTATTAGTACGTATTGCACCCGGGCGAAGCCGGGGCGTGTCGCTCGTTTTGGATAAATCTGCTTACAAAATGCTGCACAAATCGTTTGTTTCCCGAATAAACGTAATATAAACAGACCTTGAAAGTCAATAATGCATTAAAGAAGTTAGCGGTATTTGATTAGCGTCGAGCACGCGTTACGATCGTTTTATTAACGCGCGTACATTTAGTGTCGCCTTACATACAATTAGGTTCCGCCAGAGGTTACCCATACTTTCAGACATGTCGGGAATACTTCTGGATATTCAGTACGTGTTTTATAAAATCTTATAATATCTTTAGTCGCAATAATGATAAGACAATGAAATATTATTAATATATAATATTAGAATTATTATATTAATTGAACACAAGTATAAAAAAAAATAATTACAAATTTTGAAACATATAATAAATGTTTAATATTTCTTCATAAACCCTATTTAATAGTTATATACTTTAATAAATAAAGCTCTTTGGATAATAAATTTCAATTTACACAATTTAATTAAACTCAACAAAAAAAGGGATCTGTTTGACACTTAAGCTTACCGTCCTTGTGTAAGCAGTAGGGCTATTCCGGAGCAAGAATACGAATCTCACCGCAAAACGCTACCGTGAAATGTCAAAATGTGATATGTAGCAGTGAATATGATAGATGCAAAATTTATAGGATACAATTTATAGGATCATTAGTTGGTGATAAGTCGGTTGTCAACATTTCACGAGTGAGATACGAAGTGATTTCTTACAGAATAGCTGTACTGGCCTAAAAAGCTACGAGCGATTAACGTATTTGAACAAAGTTTAACGCTGTCATTTCGCTGAAATATTTGTCCATTTTAGGAGGCAGATGTTTTTACCGACACGTACGCCATTCGGTCAAGTTATCAACTGTTGCATTACGTTTATTTTATTAATAAACGCTTCGCGATGAATTGGAAATTATTTTGAAACCAATCGAACATTTTATGTAGTAAACTACTAAACATTAATACATAATATTATTGTTTTTGGTTTGAGGGGGTGAGTAAGCCACAAGGGACTTAACGTCAGTTCAAGGTTGCCACCGCATTGGCGTTCTAAGGAACGGTTAATAGTTATTACCTAATGTCTATGGGCGGTGTTGTTCACTTAGCATCCAGTTGGCTCATTAGCTGCTCCGCTTGTAAAAAAAAAACACATCGATTAGAATAGTAAATTATAAATAAGTCACTGTAGCTCTGAGCGGGGTACTGCTATTATTATTAATATTGATTATATTTTTACATATACGTGAGTAAATGTTACTACAGACACAAGAAACAATACATAGGCATTATCAAGTGTGACCTAATGTCTCTCCTTATCTATTTTTAATATTTATTTGCTTATTCCGTTCTCCATTGTACATACGTTTACAATCAAGTCGGTCATTATCAATAAAAACCATAGGTACGTAATTATATTCATTAATGTTCTGTCGAATAAATACACTATAATATATTGTGTTTCGTTTTCCCGTACGTATTATCTACATTGAAAATGACCGTTTGTGTAAAATAACGCCGACATGTCCAGCAGTTAAATAGAACGCGTGAACAACTGAAGATCGGGTAGTCAAATCCGAGTTTTAATGAGTTAGTGTTACTATTTTGTTTAATCAATGAAGGCAATGGAATCTCCTGATGGTAAATGGCAAGCACCGCCCATAAAAATTGGCATTGGACAAAATACAAAAGTCACCAACATCGCAATTGGACCACCAACTTTGGGATCTAAGATGCTACGATGGATAAAGTAACGAAACCTTCTCTTCCAAAGGAAAAGAGACAAGTAACAAATTTACAAACATTGACCAAAAAAATATGTACCGGACCTAATCGTATTGTCACACATAAATAATAGACTATTTAGAGCAATCATAAATTTGTATGACTTAGAAAGTGTCACACACATTTTCAACGTGAAACACAAGACCATTTACAAACTAGTAAGGAGGAGTGTCAACTCTCTACACCTTACATGGTCATCTCAGAACGCCTTACGGAGTGAAGTTTTTGCGACCGACTCGTATACGACTTTAGCTATACAGATGCGACAGCTATAAGATTATTATCACTTAATAAACTTTTCTTTTCGTATTATATATTACATATTGTGTATTGCAATCGCGAAAGGGAGTAAAGATGATTGATACATTTGATTATTGCATGCGGTTTTGTGATACGTTTGCTCTACCTATTATGCTCTACACACAGTTGTGCATATTTGCTGGCTTCCGATTTTGAAAGTAATTTAATCATTGCACATTGGTGGTAGGGCTTAGTGCAAGCCCGTCTGGGTAGGTACCACCCACTCATCAGTTATTCTACCGCCAAATAACAGTACTCAGTATTGTTGTGATCCGGTTTGAAGGGTGAGTGAGAGAGTTAGTTCCCAAGGTTGGTAACGCATTGACGATTTAAGGAATAGTTAATATTTAATATTTCTTACATCGTCATTGTCTATGGGTGATGTTGACCACTTATCATCAGGTGGTCCATATACCCGTTCGCCAACGTATACCATAAAATAAAAATTAACGTTTTTAGGAAACAAGTGCAATCGTACTAATATTACAACTGAGAATTTTCGGATGAAAGTTTGATACTCGATCACGTCCAAACAGCTGAAGAGATCTGACTGAAACTGGACGTAGAGATAGACTACAGTCTCGATTAGCATAAATACTTATCATGCCTAACAACTGTAACCCCTATCCTCCCCTCCACACACGCACGCGAAGCCGCGCGTGGATATTAACTGTTTATATTTTATATACTATGAGCGGAGTTATCATTACATACATACTACACAATTAAACTTATTTATTATCTAAGACTGTTAATCTATAAATATTCAGTATAATAATCTTTTTGCTACATTCGATCAAGGGCAGCAATTAAAAATACCATAAACATATAAATATTGTTTACATAAATACAAAAATCCAGTATTACGTAATCGTAAAGACAATATGAATACAACATTAATGTAATACTATTGAGATTTAGTGATCATTATCGACGACATTCGAAGCTTTACTCGTGTTAAATAAGCCATTTGTCTTACGAATAGTAGGCATTATAAAATCGTATGACCATTAGGCAATACGCGATAAATAGACACTGGCTGTCTTACCATAGCTGTTCACTATGTTGTAGCTATAATTAAGACGAGGAAAATATATAAAACATCCTTGGTTTGATACCTACTGTGTACTTTATATAGATACCATTAGCATGTCTATAAAACGACCAGATATCTGTCCTGAATTCGAACGAGTAAAATATTTATATTATATACTAAATATAGATAGGTTTTTCTGTATACATTTTGGAGGCATACAAATCTTTCAGAGTATGTCAGTTAAATTTAAGCTGAGCTCGCTTCGAAAACCCTATTTATATTTTTGTTTTGTATCTTAAATATGCAGCATTAAAAACATAAAATATTAAAATATGTCAACCCTGGAACAAATATTAATATCGGAATAACAAACAAACAATATTTCCCTCTTTATAATTTGTAATGATTACATTACAAATTATAAAACAAAGTCACTTACCGCTGTCTGTC
This sequence comes from Vanessa cardui, assembly GCF_905220365.1. Taxonomy (NCBI): domain Eukaryota; kingdom Metazoa; phylum Arthropoda; class Insecta; order Lepidoptera; family Nymphalidae; genus Vanessa; species Vanessa cardui. The sequence continues at coordinate 2,857,300 of NC_061148.1, forward strand.
CCTGTGTATATGTACATCGGATCTTTAAAACTACGCAACGGATTGAGTGACAGGTTTGTGTGTATAATATATGGACAATGTAGTAAAGAAACAAGGAAAAATCTGTAGTATATTTAGTATCAGCACCCGTACGAAGCCGGGTCGGGTCGCTAGTATTAGCATAATTTGACGCAACATTCCCTACGAGTGTAACTTACACTTCGGTTGCAATTCCCACGAATGCATAAACATGATTTATTAATTTATTAAATCCGGTCAGTAATACTAAGTTTCGCAGGACTAAATACATATTCAACGATTAGTGCTATGCATTAAACAAGGATCATTGAATTAAAATTATTTTGTTAATTAAATATATTATATATACTAGTAGTCACCCGCGGCTTCGTCGTCGGGTATTGAGCATAGAAAGTAGCACGTTTCATAAAAAAATTCAGTTGTGTGTTTGTGAAAAAGGAAAAGATTCGATTACTTTTGCTTTTATAATATTAATGTAGATAAATGAACAAAGGGGAATAGCTCAACAAATCCAATAATAAATATTTTAATTAAAAATACTATGTCAGATATAGCTCAGTATAAATCCGAGGAATTAGCAGCTAGCTTAGTATCTCAAACAATGTGCTCTTCCTCGGTGGAATATTAAACAGAATACGTACGCAATATTTCGGTTAAAGTTAATTTAATGAAGGAAAGCTTTATTCCAGCGAAACGATTATATGACGCGAAGTCAAGTATCCATGTTTAGCTTGACATCGAACCCAGTTATGCAAGTGTACCGACCGGTTGACCGATCGACCAAACCATCGTACATGACATAATACGTGTATTTGTTTTTTTTTATTCGGCTGCGGTTTTGTACAGTCCATCAAAAAATAACAAAGTTGAGCAACGATGTAAAAAATATATCTACTCTTAACTAATTTATAGGTAACGTTTAAGGACAATTTAATATTATTCTATACGAGAATCTATAAATGATAAAAAAACGCGAAGTTAAGTTTTCGTCGATGTTCATCCCGGATGCAATTATATACACATTATAAAGCTGTACATAATATATATTTAGTAATAATTGATTATCAAGTATAAAATTCTTTAACGAGCTTTTATTTAATTCATGTCGGAACTAAGTGGAACAAAGTTGCGTATTTTAATATTGTCAAGCCTATATGTATTCAAAAAATTTTACCTCCATTGATTGAATGTAACTTATAAAATTCAGTTACAGTATTTGACAAATATGTTAAATAACGTAAAACCTAATTAAACGTTACTACTGAGTACCTTTACAGTTCTTTTTTAGTGAAATCCACATTCCAAAACATTTTATAATTCATACCAACTGCGGAGAAAAAAACCTAAGGAAGGAACGCCGTGGAGTAGCTTATTTGAATATCCAGCCTCGATAAATAATCTGGCTGCCTATAACGATGATGATGGTAATGATTATAAAATGATGTTACAACAATAGCATTGTTATTTGTTAACTTGTCAATTCCAATATGCTTTCGAAATAGACTGTACGTATTGATTGACATTGCATAAAATTTGTTTGTCATTATATAATAGTATTTATAAATATATCGAATACGATTCGTTTAAATGGACTAAATATAATTGAACGCGATCGATTTGAAACTCGAACCGGTCATCTGAATTCAACCAAAACAGAGAATTGAATTTCTCAAAATAAACTTGCTTATAGTTTGCTTGTGGTCGAGTCGAGATGGCTAAGTGTTAGACGTGAATCCTAATCAATGATTATGATCTCAAATTCATGAGACACAGAAAAAGGCAAAATTTTATTAAGTAATACGTTTTAAACATACGTCTAAAACATATTGAATTCCTTAATACTTATCCTATTACCAAATTTAAATACTAAAGCTTAAGTAACAAGAAACCACACAAAATCTTAGTCTAATTATCTATAATATTTAGAGTGTACAAATTTGTTTTGTACATGTAAATACGTATCTATCACACATAACTATAGACGAATATCAATCCGAATGCAATGCGATACACATATGGTTTACAAAAGTTAAAGAAAGCCCGAGACCTCTGATTATATTTACGTGTCCTATCAACTGTTGCGATAATAACAACAATAATAATGTAACCATTCGAAACGATTAAACTCACATAAATAATAACGAATGTCTGGTCGTCGCTGCATTTCGAGTGTACTAAATATTCATCTTATGTTACGTATCGCTTGATTACTTCGCATCCTTATTATACACTCACATGGATGATACAATTCAAACACTGTGCTTAAGTGCACTTGATTGAGAGTCATCCATGTGATTTCAACGAGTCGCCTTTGATGACGTCAACGTCTCGATGGACATTTTAGGGGGAACATTTTCATTATCATCATCGCTGAATAAAAACCTTGGTTGTGTGTTATTGAATGTTAAATTAAACTTTTTAAAATTATTCTATTTGTTATTATATTATTCTTCGTCTAAAATTACTAAAAAAGTTCATAATGTCTTATATATAGACAAATATAAAAAATTCAATAACCAATGTTTATACATTTCAAATTATTTTTCATTTGAGCTGTATCATACATAGTAACAAATAAAATTACAATATTAAAAAAGAGTGAAGTATTGTATCTAAAATGAGCATAAATATATTTCTATTTTTATCGAAAATCAAAATATTGCAAGATTTAATTAAACGTTAGCAAACCAACGATTCGCAATAAAGATCCTATCGAGAGAAACCGACAACAAACTCAGTAGTTAACTTACTTCCCTTTTATTAAAGTACATATAATATTATTTCGATGAATAATTACATTTATATATACAGAATACTATTTAAAATCACTGAATAATTACAGCAAGATCGAACGAAATTAAAATATCTATTTTATTAGTATCATTTTTTCTAAACTACAAGATATAAAAAAAACTGTCAACACATTTTCTTTTCTAGTTTCCGAGATGTTAATTGTTCATCTCAGTAGTCAATCTTGATTTCCGTTCGTGAGAAACTCCTCGCTGTGGAGTCGGAAGGACACGTGACCTCATACACAATGACGGGAGGAGCTTAAAGCTGCTAACATTATTGCTTCTATTCCACGTAAATTATACTTTAATTATTACGTGTAATATTTAATTTAGACGGCTTACCATAGGGAAATATAATGTACCAATACGGGTACTAGGCTGGACAACTTCGTAGCGGTATGTACAAATACATCGGGGTAGACACCCTTCCATTTTTTAGGCAGCAGGAGATCGCTATGTTGCACACATGTATATACTCTTTTCAAACAACACTTAATAACAAATTAATGCGATATCATTGGTCGAAAGCTTGATTATTTTATGATATTCACGATGAATTTGCAAAAAAAGGCGTTTCGAACGTAAACAAAACTTATCGGCAATTTGAATATTAAAGTATATATTAATCTTATACGAATACTAATGCACATATATAGTTGAGTTATTACTATTAAAAATGTAAATCTGTGGTTTGTTTATCTTTATTCCTACTTCAATTGCAATAGGCTTTAGAAACATATAATGAAATTCAGAATGAGTAATCATAAAATCAGTTTTACAGTCTTATTAGACACATGTACAGCTTACAACAGACTTTATTCCAGGAAAATATATAAGCTTGCGAATAAAATGCAACGTCCAATTAGCAGATAAACGTACCTACATCCTCCAAATCCAAATATTATGCAAAAGTAAATCTGTCTATCTCGTATTTTTAACTCAAATCGTCGTATCTCAACAGACGTGATGCGTATATCACATTTACACGAAAAAGCACGTATGATTTTTAAAACTGCTTTCAAAGGAGGTTCTCAATTCGGTTGTATTTTTTTTAACTATTTCATGAACTGATTGGAATTTATTTTGGGATAGAATACCAATAGCTCATTGGCCAAAAACAAGATTACGTTAAAACTTATATAGTGCGTGAAACGCTATGATTTTCTATCCCTTAATAAATATTGACAATCTAGTTACACGAAAGTTCAACGACTTGATATATTGTCACATATATTGGAAGACATATATGTCACTATATCATTGGAATTCGTCTCATGTTATTCATTAATTTTCACGGATTCCTAGCATCAATGAACCGAATAATGAATACAACCTGAAACCACCCCCAATGTATATAAGCATCACATCAATAGGCGAGGGCGATATTAATATCCTGAAATCTATGCGACAGTAACGTGGATTTTAAATCAATCCACATCAAGTATCACGCAATTTAATGCGATATACCGTACCATCTCGCTCTCTTCTATGAAATTTTAATATTTTCGTTTCATTCGCACTCCCTCGCCTTTATCATCGATACTTGGTAATATTTTTGCAAAATTGCCTTTTTGAGATATCGAGCGTTGAGTTCTTGCTACACAAAACTACCTGTGGGTTAATCGATGTTTCGATATAAAACTACGCCTCTATCGCTATCTCGAATAATCAATATACTCATCCGGTAATCCTGTCTCTGTTGTGTATCCGTTGAAAGAAGACTTATGAAAAATAAAAAAAAATGAAATTGTTTATTCTGCCACAAACATAAATTCTCCTTAGTCGTCCTTACCGACTGAATTAAGCTGTTGTAAATTGAGTTCATTTTATTATCAATCTAGACTGATTAAATAAAACAGAATTAAATTAAAACTTCATTAGCGGTTTATTTACAGAGTTATACGTCTGACGATAGTTATTTAACATAATTGACATCTCACATGATATAAGATCACGATCATAGAAACAAACATACATTCAAACACACTTCCACTTACAAACAGTATGATCACAACATGCACATTTAATTCATTTGAATAATTTCTTGTTGGAAAGTAAAATGTGTTTTATAACATAGTAAAATATAATCAATCTCAAATTTTCCTAAACTTAAATAGAAAAACAATTAAATAATTTAAACAAAAAGCTAAGCAATACATTAAACATAAGTAGAAACTGAGTCACGTGACTCCAATGTAATTACAGTCAGACTAATCATGTTTAATTCCATCTCACTCATACAAGACTTAATTACTGTCGCTATCTCTTTCGCTCGTTTAATCGAAAATTAATGACAAGCTATGCCCGAGCGATGATTTTGCAGTTTGCAGTGGATGGTTCGCCTTAGAGTTAGTGATTTCAGGTCCCATTAGCCGTCTAGACAATCTACGCCCTAGACCAATAAGCGTTGTGATTGGTTTGTCATGTTTTAGGAAATCATTTGAAATGCTGAAACAGCGGGTCATTATTATGACGAAATTATTTATGCTAATGTTATAAGATGGTAATATTTTGTTCGTTTGTATGTAGGTGGTAATTCACGGATCAATAATCAATTTAATAATAAATAAATAAACACTAGTAAGAAGTATCCCCGAGTACCATTATTACATAGTATAAAACAATGCCGTTTATAGTTGTCTATCTGTCCATGTGTATGCTTAGATCTTTAAAATTACACAACGGGTTTTGATTAGATAGAGTGATTCAAGAGGCACGTTTATACGTACAATACGTGCCCAATATAGTAGAGAAACACTGTTAATATTAGATATTTCTAATGTGATGTCGTAAATAAATACATTTTTGCTCCACGATGTAGATCAAAATAACGTACTACAGTATTGTACACCTTAAAAAGGTCTACAAAAAGGACGCTATATATTTCTATTTCTTAGAGGTAACCCATCCCACAAGGACCATTTCTTATCTCTTACATTTTACGAGAAATAATGGCTTATTTTCGAAGCATTTTGAAGCAATACGACATTAATCCTTATCCAATTAAGTACTTTAAATACATTTTTCATTGAATATATAGCTTAATAAAACGCCCTTTATAACTTGTAACGCATACAAATATTTTCGTAGATTTTACAGGTTTAAAATGCAATATCATAGCAGTATTGTCTAATGTCTGAAAAACTTTATAAAAACATTCTGGAGTATATTTTGTATCAGCATTGCACCCGTGCGAAGCGGGGGCGGGCCGCTAGTAAAAAAATATTTTAAAACCAAACGTTTTCAATTATAAAATAATTCGAACGTGATATAAAAACTAAATCCATATTTCTAATATCTCGAATTTAAACGGTTATTCATCACACGAAATCGTTCATGCCAAATTTTAACATAGTTTTTTGAATATCGTTTCTATATACATACGAGTATAATTCCACTGTTCGTACATATGTATGTCGATAAACACCTAACAGATCGATTTTGATTTATTTTTTTTGCATTTAAGTGGAGCAGGTTTTATCATTTCGATTGGATCAGAGCAGTAGGGCTACGATCTTATTTAAACCGAAAAAAGTCGGGATGTAAGCTAGTTTTAATAGAAATGGAAGAAATCTTTACCTATTAACAATTTCAACTTACACAATTATATTACATGTGATAAGAAAGCGTGGAGTTAGTAATCGTTGATTTCCCTACATTTTATATATAAATGTAATTGTATATATTTGACTATGTAATTCAATTTGAGAAATCGACTCACTACCTACTTATTTGACGAGTTGCTTTAGGTAAAATCCTCATTACAAATCGTTAGTACTTTTACATTTAATCGTTTAACACGACGATCGAATGCATTTAGATATATTGAGGTCTTTTGATATATTTGACTCTTGATATATAATATAATCATCGTGACGAGATTCAATATTTAAGTCACTAGCTTATACGTGTTGCTTGCACAAAGACGTCTGGGTAAGCTTTGTATCCTTACAGACCTATTTACAATAGGTATGAACGAATTTTTACTATGCATTATCAAGTGAGTTAAAGCATATACTACATACATGCTTGTTTCAATAACATCGATAATAATTTTACAATATTGAAATTAAAATACTCTTTATAGTACATTTTAATTAACGAGCTTTACAAAATACCGTTTAAATTTTAATTAATATTAATAATATTAATCAACTATACTCAAACTTGGAAATGGTCACCGATATCGTTGAGTATGAGTTTTAATGTTAAAACTTAACTACTACATTTATAATGTAATATCTCGTTAAGAATAAAAGTTTAAATAATTAACCAAATTAGTTATATGAAAAATTTTCAATCAAAAAATTTATCTTTACTTATATTTTAAAGAAGTAAAAATTTGTTTCTCCGAAACAGATGACAAATTTTTCAAGAGTGATCGTAATATTTACTTTCATAATTGCAGGCTTGTGAAGCAGGAGCGGGTCGTTATTACATAATAGTTAAGTGAGATTATTATTACATTTAAGAAAGGAAATATCTCTACATCATTCAAGTATTTCATCCATTTACGTAGATATAGGATTAGTCGACTCCAACGAAAACTTCATATCTCTGCCAATTAGACCGAACCTAATATCCAACCGATATACCATGCCTACGCAGTTTCCCGGCCCACGTCCTGCATATCGTGACATAACGATGAACCCAGTGAAATTGGAGAGAACACGTTGCCAAATATTTTTAATCATTCCGTTCACTTCCGAATATATTCGGATTCGATCGTCAATTTTAATCCTGATTAAATTGCAAAGTCAATAATGTCATGTACTTTTTATAAAATCGATACGATTATAGAAATAGCTGAGACAAATTAGTGAATTAAATAAGTGCATTGTTGTAAGTATTACTACAAATAAAAACGTCTCTTTTTAAATTGATAATATGTCAAGAGATCCACGAGTTCTTTATATAAAAAAATAGAGAAAATATTTTGGAGCCTTAGTGTTCTACATAGTAATTCAATTATAGGGGTCCATTGTCATTTGTACAAGCACTTGAATACGTAATCCTATTTTTACGAACATTAGCTATCAGTCCGAAAAGTGTACTCTACTATCTCAAACATGATTATCCTACCAAGAAGTACTGACAAGAAGGATCCATGTAAAAAGGATCAATACAAATAACACGCAATATTATTTCATATATATAGATATCTGTTTAACTTATTAAAGAATAGCCGTACTTGCAGCTTCATCAGATAAACCGTCACACCCATTTACCCATTCACGCGTAAGAGGGATTCAATCTCTATATCTATACTATACTATCTCCATATTTTCAACAAATTACATCAAAATCGGTACAGCGGCTTAACCATGAAGATAACAGAGTTACTTTCGCATTTATATTAGTGTTGATATTTATCCGTACGTTCTGATTAGAATAACTCGTACCTTTGTTTTCTTATCAAATGGTTAATTTGTTTTAATATATATCGTATAAGATTCAAGATTAGATTTTAAATAACTCATAAACGTTTCTATACTTCAATAATCTGAAAATATTTACTATAATTTACATATATAATTACTTATAACAGGAAAGATACAATCCTTAAGACCATCGACAATAATATTATTTTCAATAACAAAACTATAAAATCATTATCTTTAATGCAAATTATGCAATACGATAACAAACCTTACATTACTCATAAATTTTTGTAAATAAAGAAACCAGTAATGTGAAAATATTTCAAAAATATAAATATCTCACACGCATTCAATCACTGTGAAACGAAATAAAAAAAAAACGTAAACATGGATAAAAAATAACCGGTAAAAATCATTCATCCGGTGTAACAAGCCGTGTAATACTTAATATTTTATGCATGACGTCATATACCGTAAGCAAATACGATACAATTATAGTAGAATCTGTGCGATAATGGATAAATAGGCCGTTACTACGTAATGATTGATAGACGATACAGTTTAAATAAGAATTTTCGACATAGTTTTAGTATTATGAAAAAAAAAACTATAAAGCGTATTAATTAAACCGCTTATGTTTTTCAACGATCAAAATCATTTCCTTACTAAATACGTCTTATTTTTTTAGGAGCAATGAACTTGAAAATATATATTTTTTTATTATATAACTTTCTTTAAAACCTTTCTCCAATCAAAATTTCATTACTAACATTCAATAGTAAACATACATTTACAACATGGAAACGAAAACACGCGGGACAAAAATACACTTGACATAACGGCTTGAAGCTTACATAAAGCTCATAAAGAAGATTCCTCAGTCACTATTTGAAAAAAAAAAAGTACAAAAAAGGTTCAATATAAATAACTAGTAAGAATATCAGGGAACTGATTAGTAAAGATACATTATAAACACATGCATGGTTTAAAATTAACTGTTGTAAATAAACGGTGAATTATATGTATAAAAAAGAAGTTGAATTTTTGTATTATCGTGGTACTCAGGTTATTTATATTATTGTACTTAATATCCATTTCAAAATATACCTCATCTTGGGGTATTACATAAATGTGATTGTTATAAAAGTTACTCAATATTAGTATTTGTCAATTTAAAAACATTGTATTTATGAAAAATTCTGATACTGTTTTTCCATTTATATCATATATGTTAAATATTATATAAACACATAAGCTACCTCTTGTTACATTATTACAATATATGACTCATACACAAGCCTGTTTCTTTTCAACAATATATATATATGTTGAGATCACACAACACATCCCTGATAATGACATAATGATTATAAATAAATCACCATATTTACACAGCCTTTTAAATATTTATCGGAAATATTGATCGATATCAAAAATACTTGTTTTATTCTTCAAACATACAAATTTACATTAATGAATACTATGTATACTAACGTTTAAATTAATAATGAACTGATTAAAACAATATGTTTTCATTATAAGCCTCATTGTACGTGAGTCAGATATGAATTGAGTATTGATGTCGAACAATACCTACATCTAATGAATTTAAACTGCCAAAAAATTTACATATCGAGAATTCACTAATTTATATTATAAAACCATTTAATTTATTTATATATAATGTCTCTGACATATTAAATTATTATTTTAATAAGAGAACACTATTCTCTAAAAACAATAAAAAAATTTTGGTAACTGTATCATAAATTAGGACATTAAAATTATCTGAACTATAGGATATATCATCGGCACAATTACATACAATTAAAAGCAATTTTGCAATATTTTGCCATTGCATTACCAAACATTGACTTAAGAAAATTGATTAAATCATAATTTTATTTTGTAATGTGAGCCTTTATGAACAAAATACTTAACTTATTTAGTGATAGTTTATATACTTAAACCTTTGGATTGATTTATACTTAATGCCTGTTTAACTAATATCATATCATATTGATCAAAATTTCATATTAACTCTATTATTAGTCTTTTAACAATGGTGCTTTATACAATTTTATTTAAGTGTTAGATTATTCCATTACATTTTATAGTAAATATAAACACCATAATTGAGATGAAAGTGTCATAGACCTCATCATTACTTGGTTAACATAATTTACTAAAGAAACGGTCGTTGGTTTTATAAACAAGGTTCATAGACTTCAAACGGATAATGAATTTGATAGTTTAGACTGCATGCAACACTGAACACTTTCTAAGCTAGATTACAGCAACTAGCAGCAGCTTGTTTAAAATATATTGTTGTATATAATGATTTATTTGTTTGTTGTTTTAACTTAGACAGTCTTCACTAGTATTATACTTTGCAACTAGTCCTGCTTACCAATGCACTAATCAGAAATGCTAAAGAATGAAATATGTATCTCTTGAATTCTTCATATTTAAATCATTATACAGAGAATTTTAACAAGCATCTAAAAATAATACAAAATATATTAATTGGCTGCTATAGGTGTTTATATCATAATCTTTATATATATTATTTGTTTATAATATTGATCTAATATACCTATTTTGTTCCTAAATCCTTTGTAGAATTTATTTATGAATCAGTTACCAGATATTCCTACTAGAATTTTTGGTCATTAAAATAGAGACATGTTTTCAGTACCAGTCTCTTGAACAGGACAGAATATATTAATGAGAAAATGACTCTCAGTGCATTTGCCATTGTTTCTGAGTATTTTATTCAGATTCTTAACAAGACAATTGTCAAACCAAGTTTTCTAACATGACTGAGGAATCTCGAACTGTTAGGACACTTACCTTGAACATAGGGCGCGGGTGCCGTGGCTGAGAGGGAGCCGCAGCGGTGGCCGCCGCTGGGGCCGGCGACGACGTCACGTGGTCCGCCGGCAGCGCCTCCGGCACCGTCTGCAGCGTTGGCCGCATAGTAGTCGACATCTTCCCCTCAACACCAGTTTACTATACACCTCGCTACCCCGCCCTCACCGCTCGCATCCTCCGCAGCCGCGCGCTGTGCCCGCCTGACTGGCCCAGCACCTTCGGACCTCACTTAGAACCGACACTACTACGCCCAACTAACCGCATTTTGGACCGTCAAAATACATAACGATATTTCTTGACCGAACACAAAATCGAGGTAACCAATACCTATGTCACTTTCACGTATATGCTAACGATCGTCGAGATGGAAAACGGAAATAGACACGCAAAAAACTATTAGAAAGCTTACAGTATCTTCTCCTGTCACATAAACACTACCAAAAAATTCGGCGTTTCGGGTATACAATGACGTATCAATCGATTTCCTTAACGCGAACCGACTATATAAATGTTACGAAATTGTATAATGACTAAAAGTTCATCAATTTAATAATAAAATAACTAAAGATATTCACTTAACTCCGCTAAAAGTCCGTATATTCTTGAATTCACTCTCAAGATGGCGGATTTTACCTACTCCTCGTAAATGGGCACAAGGCTGACACGAAAACATCAACCGGCTCTCTATCAATCCCTTTCTTTTGATACTATATGAAATGAGATAGTTGTATGTTAGCGGCTTCAACAAAATTATAAAATACGTCGGGATACGTCATAGAAAACCTGCCAATGAAGCATGCGCAAAAGTAACGAATGAATCCAAATTACAAAATTGAACGCAACATTTGCGTTCCATTTTAACATTTTAATAAATAAAAAATATTTCAATAAAATCAGTAAAAACTTTTATACTTATATATGAACGATTCAATGAACTAAAATGAAATAGTTGATAATTTTCTTATTTAATTGATGTACTTGCCAGCAAATATGAATAAAAATGTATATAAATATCTACCCCGTATTTTTATCAAACTAGTTTTAACGCATTACACGTTTAACTATGTAATATTGGAGTAACTAATCATAATCTTACATTAAATTATTTTTTTTACTATTTCCTGATCACAAACCATAATAAAATAAACCTAAGACACACTATCCAAATGTCAATTTATTGAAATTGTATAATTTAAATATATTTACTTTGTAATTTATTTTTGATTAGTTTAAAAAGGAAATCCAGGCTATCCAAGGCCGATTCCTGGGATTTCTACTTGAAAAACCAGCTCAACAGATCTTTGAATATAGATTAATAATTTTCAGCTTACATTTTTAACGTTGTTGGAATTTATTTTATTATGTGAGTATGCTTTCAATAATTTGCATTTGATAATCTAAAAATGACTAAAAATAAATAATAAAAGCTTTACATACAACTTACATGCAGAGTGATTTGTACATAGTGGCTCTTTAATAAATTTATAATGAAGTATTAAATTAACCGTAATCTGTTGTGTAGACAATATATTTAAATATATTTTTAATATTAGTGATTCGGATTCCCTTTGTATATTTATTTTTATATGGCAATCTTAAACGGCAAACGCCATTTTATAAAAATGGCTGGCTTGTTGTTGGCGACTGTTGGGCGCTTGTTTGGAAATTAATGTTTGTTTCTTTTAATTATAATGAGTTTGGTTTATCATCAGCTTATATTTTCACGTAGTTCGATACATGACAATGTACTGTGGTGAGTGATTTATTATAAAAGTATGTTAATTTGCATGAAGAATACGGTAACGTAATAACTTTTTGTGGAGCGCAACGTGAGCCTCCTTAACGTTTCTAATAATTCGTGTTATTTCTTAAAATTGATGCAAGAATCGATAGAATCGTAAGGTTAACATTATTATGATACAATAAATAAGTGTTTATTACTTTATCCATTAAAGATTCTACGTATTTGGTGACCTTAGCACTTTTCTACAAAGAACAATAAAGGTCTCAAGTACGCAGTGCCACGGTATAATTTTGTCAGTTTCGAGGTTTTTTCGTTGTCAATTGCAACTTAACATTTCCTGTTGCTTTCATTTAGTACTTACGTTAACTTGTAAATAAACAATTCATCTAAACTATTTAATATAAATCAGGTTAATGAACTTTGAAAATTGTTTCCACAAATAGATCTGGTTTCCAGTGATTGTTTTTATTTTTAAATAATTCACTCAAACAAATCGAATCCTCTTCTGAAACGAGACAATAAATAAGTATAAATTATAGAAAGAGTACTTACCTTGTTATCAATGGACCAGATGACTTAACAAATCTCGTAAATGTAATCGTTAGTAAACAGTTGTTGTTCTAAAACACATACATTGACGTAGCCAGGGTTTTATTATAAGGGGATCCTTGCAAATATTCTACTAATTTGGGTTTGGATAAATTATAGCTTACTAGTCTTTTATCTAAGGGGACAATGATTTTTGAAAGGGAGCCATCACTAGAGTAAAAAAAAATGATGACTAGAAAATAAATTGTCCCTTCTGGCAACTCCAATGATATCAAACTAAAATTGATATTATATCATTGTTTAATAGACTTTTTAAAATTTATTAGGTAAATATTTTTACAAAATATTACAGTTATTTAATATTAAATTATTACGAACTGCATAACTTTAATATGTTAGATCAATGCATATACAATAAGTAATAAACAATCTAATTATACATATTATTTATAAAATATATTATAAACACAAACAATAACTTAGCTAATTTACATTGTTCACAATACTAAGTAATTTAGTTTATAAACAAACAGTTTTAGTATGATAGCTCTGAGAACAAAACTTTGTAACTTTCCGATTTACAATTCAATTTAATTATATAACAATCTTCTTATCTAAATAGAACTTGCAACATGTTTGGTCTGAAATATTAAATTAATTGAAATATTTCACTAGCATGAATACAACTAAGACTAAAAATTCTAACACATCAAACTTTTAATTTCTATAGCCTTCATTTATGAACTGATGCTAGGAATGGATCAAATTATTTAACATATGGTATTAATATAACTATTAATAATACTTAATTCAGCAATGTTAATGGTAAAAACTGTAAAGCTTAAAACACTATTACAGATCTAAGGTTGGCAAAATTGTACAGCTGTTTTGTTATGGCACAATATATGTTGTATTTTTTAAATTTCTCGGTGTGGTGTACAATAGAGTGTAAAGATCTAAGTAACCTCATTCACCTGGTGTTAATGGGGTTTGATGTCAAATAATATTGTTTGTAACAATGTAATCACAGAAACCAGCAATATGATATATTAGAATCCAGTTTACATTGAAGGTTTAAGAAGCGGTATTATAAGCTAATGTTTTGGATTTTTTTTAAGTGCTTAAATTATGACAGTGAACACACTGAATATTATTTAATCTAACGTGATATTCTTTGTGATAACATGTTACACATAATATGTACTATTTTGATTTGTTTATAGTAATTTGATTTTTTTAATTTTTTTGTAATGTTAAATTATCAGTTATAGGCCAAAACGAAGTTTTTAGATTTGTGTTTGTAGAGAGAGGGTATTACTACTAAAAAAGATTGGGCCGACTTGAGCAATAGGAAAATCCACTTGTGACAATTACTATTTATTTTTATGAAAATGCTATAATTTTTTTTGAAAAAATTCAACATCCAGAAAAAACCATCATCACACTTCATAAAGATGTAGTTCTCAATTAATTATCAATTTATTAATTCCTAAGATTGATTTAAAATAGTTTCAGGTTGAATATCAATTAAAATCATTATAAATCAATTATTGAATATAGTATTGAGATACTTTTGGATTTATGTTTATACAATTTATGAATCTATCTCTATGTTTTTAAATTATTTTCAGATCAGTAAGTGTGTCACGACTTGCCTGAAACTAATTCTGGTTA
This sequence comes from Vanessa cardui, assembly GCF_905220365.1. Lineage (NCBI taxonomy): Eukaryota > Metazoa > Arthropoda > Insecta > Lepidoptera > Nymphalidae > Vanessa > Vanessa cardui. Next base: position 2,872,332 of record NC_061148.1, read on the forward strand.
AACAGATGTTAAGAAACCAGAACCCACCTCTAGATTTATAAGTTTTGTGTAGAATAAGTGTTATATAAAACGAGCAAGATGTGGCCCGCGTCCCAGTACTCGCATACCAACCATGCCCAGGCTACGGTTAAAACAAACGAACATCAAAATCAACAGAACCTGAAGACACTCGGAATGACTTCTGCTATATCTATGGCAGGTTTGTATTTTTTTTTTAATTTGTTATTTTATTTTAAGAATGAGATGAAAATAAATAGGCTGGTTTCTTTTATGAGTTTTACTACTTTCTACTACTTCTTTGAGGGTTGTCATATCATGTTACGTTCCTTTCGATTACACATACATATTTTCAAACTTTGCTTATAGATCCTGATTGAGAATATTTGTGCTAATAAAATGTATGTTTTTTTCTGTAATGAAGCTCGGGTCCTCAATTAAAGAATAAAACGTAAATAATTATTTGTTCTTTTTATCTTGTACCACCAATCAGTACTAATATGATTTAAAACATTCATTAAACAGAATGTCATGTAACCTTCCTAGAGAAGGTTAAGTAAAGTTAAGGTAAAATAATTCCATTATAAGTTAAATCACAACTATTAAGAGGGTCGTAATATACATAGCATGTCTCATTTAAAAAAAAGGATTTTTCGTATGTTGTTGACCTTTTTTTCTAATAATTCAAGGTAGATTTTCATGTATTTCTTAACATTGGATTGGATCGAGCGATTAGATATTATGCTCTTCAATGCTAATTGTACAAGGCTATTATCATTTGCACAAATATAGATAAAGTATTAAGTTTGAATCTCGATATCGTCGCCAAGCGTGAAACGACGAGTTACAAAACTAATTTATTGAGCTATTAGCTAAACAATTTATGTAAATCTGCCACTCCGCCTTTGATCTCGTAGACATTGAACATGGATATTAATACTTTATTGAATCGGCTATATTTGCCTTTTCTTGTGTAAATAACATCAATAACAATGGTTTTTGAGCCGTATAGCGATATAAAAAGTCGCAGGTTCGGTGCTGACTTCTGTCGTTTTGAAAGACGTCCTAGCACGTTTCAGTTTAATTTGAGGGGTAAATATTAATTAGTAATTCCTTCAAATGGGGCTTGCTTTAATAAATAAACTTTGCGTTAAAATGTTGTTCAAAAGTTATTGAAAAATATATAAACTTTTTAATGATTAATGAGCATATGCTCTTATAACAGATCTTAAATAAGGTATTCCATATTCCAACCGCAGTAGAATTAAAGACAAATAAATAACTTGGTCAATGATTCATGTGATCTCATTGAAAGAATTTTGAATAATATGATGTTCGTTACGTGTTCGAGAAAATTAGCCGATTTGAATGTCGGCGTAGTTGTTACAGGGTTATTTTTTATTTAAAAGTACAATTAAAGTGGATATAATTAGTTTCGTGGAATAGTGTTATATTATAAATAAAAATATATCAGTCAAGAAATGTTATCCACTAGCATAATATAGCAGAGTCATTAGCAAATCACATGGAATTAGTAAATGTAGACTGAGTTAATATTTACCTCTTCATTTGCATGAAAAAATATTTGTTTGAGCTGTTATAGCTCCGTGGTTACCAGACTTGAGTCTTAAACGATGATTTCAAACCCGGGGTAAGCGTCACGGCGGTCAAGGAAAGTATCGTGAGGAGATACTTGTATCAACGTGGTTAGAGAAGTCTTTGCTTACAAATGGGATATTAACAGACTTGCTACATGAAGCTTGAGGTTGTGTATACGGCGGTGTAGCCAGCATTGCACCCCAATCCTCTGGCTTACTATTAAATGCGAGATTTGAGATTTTGACGCGGCAACGTTGCGGTTTAAATGTGCATTCGCTACCTATACCAAGCCTTATAATATACGAGCTGCCTTTCTCAAGTTCACTCAACTTGTGTTCATGGGTTTATTGTTAATGTTTTGAAAACGTACAACTTTATTATCGTTATTGTATACGCTGTAACAAAAAACGTTTTCAGGCGTAAAATCTCAATTTCAGCAATAACGTAACTTTGAGTAGTAATTCACGGTTACTGGCATGATTTTATATTTTTTTAAATTCATAGATAAATCAGCTTATTAAAAAATAGTTTGAGTATTTTCGTATTACCCTTCTATGTGAACCTTGCACTTTTCCTTTTGAAGGATTCTCTTGTTAATGCTACTTTTTTGTAATGATAACACGAATGTTCGTTCGTTAATAACTTCTAAACCGTAGTGAACCGTTTTGTCTGTGCATATATATATCCATATATCATGTACATCCGAACGTTGCGTTATTTTGAATTTACTTGTAGAACGCATCGATTTCCTCTCAGGATATTAACGTGACTTACTTACTAAAGGTATGTTTAAATATATTTCTTACCGGCTCTAGTTAGAATACAGTTTGCGTACCTGTAGAGAAGCATGACGTCAAACTGTCGTAACGGATTTTAAAAATCCCGGTCTATATTTATAACAAAAGCTTCTAAAAACTTACGTAAAAGTGCTCATTGAACTTTAATAAATTATTTTAGTATATTTCGTCCAACGCGATCTTCAATGTACTACGTCACTCAGAAAAGTAATGGGTTAAAAATACAAAGCCTCGTAAAACATAGTTTAATGAAGTAGTAGTGAGTATATATTTTTCGTGTTTAATGAAATAAAGTACTGTAGAACGCCGATTATTGGGACCGGGGTCGATTCGGATAATCGGACATAGACTGAATCATGAAGGAAAACGAACTGTCATACATAGAATAAGCTAACAATTGAACAAACACAGTGCCACTATAACGCTTATTTGAACATCTCGATCAGAGAAATTTGCAACCCCATCAAGCCTTAACAAAAATACAAAGTACAAAAATTACTTCGTTTTAATTTTATATATGTATACCGCTTAGAACCGAGCTGAGATGGCCCAGTGGTTTGAACGCGTGCATCTTAACCGATGATTGCGGGTTCAAACCCAGAGAAGCACCGCTGATTCATGTGCTTAATTTGTCTTAATAATTCGTCTCGTGCTCAGCGGTGAAGGAAAACATCGTGAGGAAACCTGCATGTGACAAATTTCATAGAAATTCTGCCACATGTGTATTCCACCAACCCGCATTGGAACAGCGCGGTGGAATATGTTTCAAATCTTCTCCTCAAAGGGAGAGGAGGCCTTTAGCGCAGCAGTGGGAATTTAGAGGCTGTTGTTGTTTGTTGTTGCTTAGGACCGATTCGGTTATATTTTTTATCAACTTTAAAAATAATTAGTATATTTTATTCCACACTAGAAACAATTGCACAATTTATGTATATTTCCATTCAGGTCCGAAGCCAATTGACGTTGAAAAGACGAACGACTTGAAGGATTCCCTCGTGCCATTCGGCGTTTTCGAGTCGGAGGCCGAGATGCACCACCGCATGGAGGTCCTGGGGGCGCTGCACCGTCTCGTACGCCAGTGGATCAGGGACGAGTCGCTCAGGAAGAATATGCCGCCGAGCGTCGCCGACACCGTCGGAGGGAATATTTACACGTTTGGCTCGTATAGGCTCGGGGTGAGTTGGAGAATTTGATTGTGACTTGTCATCGTATCGAGGGACAATCTGTTTTAGTATTAAAGTTATTAATTTCGGGATATTTACCATGTTTTTTATATTTGTTCGGTGGAGCTCGATATTTCGACATTGTCTACGAATGTCTTGTTCACGAGACTGAAGTGTGCGGGTAGATGCTGAATCTGTTTTAGAATTTATATCATGCCAGCAATAGTTAATCTTTTTGGCATATATAGTGTTACATGATTCCCTATTGCAGAACTTTTGATAGAATAGGACAAAGAAATAGGTATCGGGGTAGATTCGAGATTTTCTCGACTAATTCTACTAAGTTCTGACAATTACGATAGATTCCTGCTTAAATTTTGACCCAACATCGACTGAACCGCATGGGAAAACAGCTTAAGAGGAGTAATTACGTTCTGCTTCGATTGCGATGAAATGACATTCTATCATTAAAATTAGCCCATGATCCATTAATGCCAAGTACAAATGACGGTATATCATCATCCTCCTGCCCTTTCCCCAATTTTATTTGGGGTCGGCGCAGCATGTCTTCTCCTTCCATACTTCTCTGTCAGACGTCATCTCACAAGTAACATTCTTTCTAACCATATCGTTTTTCACACAGTCCATCCATCGTTTTCTTGGTCGTCCTCTACCTCTATATCCATCCACATTCATGCTCAAGGTCTTCCGCACAATATGTCCCTCATTCCTCCGCATTACATGCCCATACCATGATAGCCGCCTTCCACATAACTTCTCGTAACAAATGACGGTATATAGGTCATATAAATGAGGAAACGAGGGCTGAGGTGGCACAGGGGTTCTATCTTAACCGAAATTGTATCCGGCGTTGTAAACCACTAATCTGACGATGTTTGATTTGTGATGTAAAGTGATTGTCGGTGAACGAAAACGCCATGTGTCCTATGAACTTCTTCTACTTGTTTATACACCAACACAAAAGACACCGTGGGCAACATCTCTAGTGGATGGAAAGCCTTTGCCCAGCAGTGGAACATCTACAGGTTGTCTGAGTTAGCAAAACATTGGTTAAAATTGTCCTCACAGATGGATTACGGGAATTGCTAAGGTGGTGAGTTTGTCGAGTATTATTCTTAAGTTTCCTTATTCGTGTTCCACATACATAATATGTTTTTGTGATAAATGTTTTAAAACATCTTTCCTATCCCGTTCTTTTCCTAATAGTATCTATATATTATTTTTATTAATTTTTAAATTGAATATATAATTAAAAAGTTCACTTGGTGGTAGGGCTTTGTGCAAGCCCGTCTGGGTAGGTACCACCCACTCATCAGTTATTCTACCGCCAAATAACAGTACTCAGTATTGTTGTGTTCCGGTCTGAAGGGTGAGTGAGCCAGTGTAACTACAGGCACAATGGACATAACATCTTAGTTCCTAAGGTTGGTGGCACATTGACTATGTAAGGAATAGTTAATGTTTCTTCCAGCGTCATTGTCTATGGGCGATGGTGACCACTTACCATAGTACCAGGTGGGCCATATGCTCGTCCGCCAACCTATACCATAAAAAAGTGTCCTATTGTAAATACACTTCCTAAATTCGACGACCTCCGTGGTCGAGTGGTGTGTACACCGGTTATCATGGGTACGCCACTCTGAGGTCCCGGGTTCGATTCCCGGCCGATTCGATGTAGTAGATTAGTTTTCTATGATATCTCGGGTCTGGATGTTTGTTGTACCGTCGTTACTGCTGATTGTCCATAACACAAGTGCTCCAGCAACATTGGGATCAGAGTAATGTATGTAATGTTGTCTCATATTTATTTATTTATTATATTTAAATGGACTTGCCATCGTCAGACGCTTCAGTAGTGACCCGCAATTCTCAGGTGCACCACCGCGGCGCCGACATCGACGCGCTGTGCGTGGCGCCGCGACACATCGACCGCGCCGATTACTTCCAGTCCTTCTACGAACTGCTCAAGACGCAGCCGCAGGTCTGTACAGCTACAACAAACCCCCTCTCATCCAATGTACAGCTACAACAAACCCCCCCATCCAATGTACAGCTACAACAAACCCCCCCCCCATCCAATGTACAGCAACAACAACCCCCCCCCCCCCCATCCAATGTACAGCTACAACAAACCGACCCCCCCCCCCATCCAAGTTATCAATACGCTTTATACACTCTGTACACAAATGGCCCAATTGTTGATATGCGGTCACCACCTTTGGTAACATAAGAAATATTATTATTATATGTGATGTAGATGATATATTATGTAGTGCCAAACTTAAATAAGTAAAATATCGTGTCAATATAATTACTAATAAAAATTGGACTCATGTGTGTCAAGTCATAAATAAGCCTAAAATTGATTATACTGCTATTTACATTGCTTCTCTTAATTGTAACATGACGATTCAAAAGTGCTTGTAAAAGACTACTTGAATAAAGTTTATTTTGATTTGATTTGATTTGATATTTATTGCCGTGCATAAAAACCTTATCGAATGGGCGTTTTGTTAAACAATGATTTATCTCTGTCTGTCCTTGTTGATTTCACATTCGAAGAAAGAAGACAGCCTAGTTTAACTAAATCCCCCTTCTTAACATCTGAAGAACATCTAATAGATGAACCTGTTGATGTGAAATCATTAGTGACGTAATATTTTAATTTCCAGGTGAAAGATTTAAGAGCAGTGGAGGACGCATATGTGCCTGTTATCAAAATGAACTTTGATGGCATTGAAATTGATTTACTGTTTGCTCGGCTAGCTCTGAAGGAAATACCAGGTGAGTTAACATATGGCAACCTTAGCCTTTAGCTCGTTGATACTTTGCGTTATGGCCATGTGATGACAACAAGACATCTTATTAAGTGCCAATTAAATAATAACTCATTATAATTAATAACTAAAATCTAGATATAGTTCATTCAAGTAGGCTTTTGTTGTCTGATTGATTCATCTTAAATACATTATCCTCCTGTTGTGAGTAACATAAATAATTTGTTTTTAGATTCCTTTGATCTCCGAGATGACATCTTGCTCAAGAATTTGGATCAGAAATGCGTCCGATCGCTCAACGGATGCAGAGTGACCGATGAGATACTGCGTCTCGTGCCTAATATCAATAATTTTAGATTGACCTTGCGGGCGATCAAGCTGTGGGCTAAACGTGAGTGTGCCGACATGTTTTTTTTTTGTTAGTTAGAATGATCGATCAATACAGCGGCATTCTCCCACAGGTCACGGTATCTACTCCAACACGCTGGGTTACCTGGGCGGGGTGTCATGGGCCATGCTGGTGGCTCGCACGTGCCAGCTATACCCCAACGCGCTACCTGCGACCCTGGTGCACAAGTTCTTCCTGGTCTTCAGCCAGTGGAAGTGGCCTCAGCCAGTTCTGCTGAAGCAGCCGGACGCCGTCAACCTCGGCTTCCCCGTGTGGGACCCTCGCGTCAACGTGGCCGACCGGTTCCACCTGATGCCGATCATCACGCCGGCCTACCCGCAGCAGAACTCAACCTTCAACGTGTCGGCGTCCACGCGCACCGTCATCATGGAGGAGTTCCGACTGGGTACGCCCACGCCCGCGCCTGAGCTGAGATGGCCCAGTGGTTAGAACGCGTGCATCTTAACCGATGATTGCGGGTTCAAACCCGGGCAAGCACCGCTATATATATGTGCTTAATTTGTGTTTATAATTCATCTCGTGCTCGGCGGTGAAGGAAAACATCGTGAGGAAACCTGCATGTGTCTAATTTCATCGAAATTCTGCCACATGTGCATTCCACCAACCCGGATTGGAACAGCGTGGTGGCATATATGTTCCAAACCCTCTCCTTAATGAAAGAGGAGGCCTTATCTCAGCAGTGGGAAATTTACAGGCTGTTACTTTACTTTTTACTTTACTACGCCCGCGCCGACCCGGCTGACGACCCGGCCGCCGGTCCGGCCCGGCCCGGCCCGGCTGACGTACCGCTGTTCCAGGGCTGGCGATCACGGACGAGATCATGCTGAGCAAGTGCGGCTGGGAGAGGTTGTTCGAGGCGCCGAACTTCTTCTCGCGCTACAAGCACTTCATCGTGCTGCTGGCGTCGTCTGCGCGGGCGCTGGACCAGCTCCAGTGGTGCGGCCTCATCGAGAGCAAGATCAGACACCTCATCGGTGAGTCTTGTTTCAACTGCTGGAACATATGCTCGAAATATACCCAATATCTTTATTGCTCAAAGTGGTTTGTAAGATGTCTTTATAATTACCATGTAATTTATAAAATATTTTATTGAAATATTTATATATATGTTTTTAAGATCTAAGCGGTGCCTAACACTTAAAATGCCTGTACACAAAACTAAATTTCTAAACAAATCGTTTACTGTACAGGCCATAAGGTTATGGAATGCCCTTCCAGTAAATATTAAAAAGGCTCCATCTATTTCAGTTTTCAAAAGAGCTGTTAAAAACTATTACCTAAATAATAATTTAGACGACTTTAATTAATTATTTTATATAATATTTATTATGTAATTTTAAATCATTTTATTATCTTAACTATGTATTAGTGTATGATAGAGATATATATTATTTATACATAATATATATATGTAGGAAGTATAAGTATTAGTGTGTAACTATTTGTATGTAAGTTTATGACTGCACCGCCTACGCCGATGGTTTTTAAATCTCCCTCTGATTGGGTTGTCTGGAAGAGATGGCTAAAAAGCCATAAGTCCGCCCATTGTACAACACTTTTAATGTACTTCTTTTGTTTTGTTTTGTTTTTTTTAATAAATTTTTTTGTATTTTATTATTTTATGTTATTTTCCTTTCTTTTTTTTTTGTTTTTGTTTGTGGTGTGCAATAAAGAATAATTCAATTCAATATTTGGACATTATTGTAGTAATTAAACATTTGTTTTTTTTTGTTACAGCAACATTAGAAAGAAATCAACATATAACAATAGCGCACGTTAACCCCGAGTGCTACAACTCCGTACCGCTGAGCACCAACAATGGCCAGCCGTTAGCGCTACCACCGGGTAAGTAGGGTGTACAACATGCGTCCCTTTTTCCTTTTTCGTTAAATACTCATTGAATGTTAGAGTTGCCTCTTTCAAGTACTTAATATGATATGTGTCATTGCACAATCAATTTAGGGAACTATGAATACGTCCCTTCTGCCTTGTTGTGTTACACTGGGTCACTCATCCTTTAAACCAGAATTAAAATTAAGTCAAATTGAGTGTTTTCAATAATTGCGAAAAGCATTTTGTAAAGTATAATATATGCTCTGTAGGCTAGTGCCGATTAATATAAATATGTATCAGATGAAAACAATTATTTATTTCTTTAATGCTGCAAAAGGTATCCTTTTGAAGTTCTTAACCATAGACATTAAATATTAGCCTTTTTACTCTTGTGTTTTATTAGTTATATTGAATTAAAAATTCATGTGAATATGTATATGGTTAGTGATTTAATATATTTACATTTTTTTTTTGATTGTTGCTTATTGTTTACGGTAAGTATAGCCGATTCCAGAGTAAATATAAACAAACTTTGACCTTGAACTGACGTCAAATCGTTGGTCTAAATAATCTGTCATATTCTTGACATAAGGCATTTTATGATCATGTGTTGTTAATGTATATTCATCAAGAACTATTTATCGTGGATACAAGCCGAGTTATTTTGCATGACATCTGTAAATCTAGATATTGTATAGTCAAAGTCAAAAAACCTTTATTCAAAATAGAAGTGTTTACACTTTCTTATTGATTGTCAAAAATCTACCACCGATACGGCATTTAACACCTATATGATATATGTGTAGTTGTTACTCATTATACAGAATGTAAAAATGCTTCAACTCAGTACTATACTGAAATGATGTTTATTTTATACATGTAATCTATTTTCAGGCACACCTGTACCGGCCGACATCGCACTAAATGAAATTAACAAAAATGATAAAGTGAGTTGATCATAGCTGTACATAAGTTTCGTTTTGACGTACATATACATACATGTTTTGATAATTTCTAAAACAATCTTCAGCTAAGAATATACCATATAATAAGAATCTTTAATTTACATTTTCAATTATTTATTTATGTTAAGATTTTTTATATCATCTACATTCAAGTTTTATTTACAGATTAAATGATATAAATAAAGACAGTGGTATAAGTAGTTTGTTAATTCAGCTGATAAATGTTTGTACTTGTTATCCAGGGCGAGGTGATAGCAAACGTGTGCTCGATGTGGTTCATCGGGTTGGTGTTTGACAAGACCAACGTGAATGTGGACCTCACGTACGACATCTCCTCCTTCACGAAAGCCGTGCACTACCAAGCCGAGAACACTAACATGCTACGCGAGGGAATGACGATTGAGGTATACAATAAACATACCGACAACAACAACAGCATGTAAATTCCCACTGCTGGGCTATAGGCCTCCTCTCCCTTTGAGGAGAAGGTTTGGTAAATATTCCACCACGCTGTTCCAATCCGGGTTGGTGGAATGCACATGTGGCAGAATTTCTATGAAATTTGTCACATTCAGGTTTCCTCAAGATTTCCTTCACCGCTGAGCACGAGATGAATTATAAAAAGTACATGAATCAGCGGTGCTTGCCTGGGTTTGAACCCGTAATCATCGGTTAAGATGCAAGCGTTCTAACCACTGGGCCATCTCGAATATATCATATACGCCTTGTTTCTTATTACGTACTTTTTGTATGACATTGTAAATTTTTATATTCATATTAATTTTTTTTTTAAATGAATTCCCTTTTTATTTCACATTGTAATTCATAAGTTATAGATTTTGATGTGATGTGAAATTTGATGTTGTATAAATTTGTGACACATTTAAGTCAATAATAATCATTCAATAAGAGTGATTTGAATAGTTGGTAGTAGGATTTCCACAAGTTCAGTTGTCCCAAATCTTACTGCTAAACAACTATACAAAGTTTTGCTGTGTTTTGTGCTAACATGGGTGTGTTGCCACAAATTTTGGTCCCAAATCCTACTGCTAAACAACTATACAAAGTTTTGCTGTGTTTTGTACTAACATGTGTATTTTCTCACAAATTTTGGAAATCCCCATGTGTAGTGTATTATGTTATTTAATGAAGAAATTGGCCGTACATTGCAGGCGCGTCACGTTAATTCCCTTTTTATTTCACATTGTAATTCATAAGTTATAGCTTTTGATGTGGTATAAATTTGTGACACATTTAAGTCAATAATAATCATTCAATAAGAGTGATTTGAATGTACGCTGGTAGTAGGATATCCACAAGTTCGGCTGTCCCAAATCCTACTGCTAAACAACTATACAAAGTTTTGCTGTGTTTTGTACTAACATGGGTGTGTTACCACAAATTTTGGGAATCTCCATGTATAGATTGTGTTGATTTATTATGTTATTTAATGAAAAATTGGCCACAAATTTTGGAAATCCCCGTGTATAGAGTATTATGTTATTTAATGGAAAATTGACGGTACATTTCAGGCTCGTCACGTTCGTCGCAAGCAGCTGCATCAGTTCCTGTCGCCGTCGCTGCTGAAGCGCGAGCGGACGGCGTCCGGCAACAAGCGCAAGCTCGACGCGCCTCAGCCGCCGCTACACAAGAAGACCAAGCGCCTGTCCGAGAGCAGCGTTAGTATAGATGTATAGATAGCGCATGTCTGAGAGCAGCGTTAGTACACGCTTGACATGTATAGTACGACACAAATTAGATTCAAAAATTCAAAATAATTTATTGATAAAATAAACATGAATCAAAACATGTATACCTACATCATACATTTCAAAGAATATGCAGTGCAGCCAATACGATCAGCGACAATACAATTAACAACAAAGTTTTTGTTCGCTCGATCACATATTGTAACTGTCCAACAGCGGCAGTGTATCTTAGAAAAGAAGTGTTAAGCATAAGCAATACGGGTCATTATGACGTATGTCGTCGTGTCGATTGTAAGCGCCCATTACATTAACCACTAAAACTATGTAGACACACAACATGATTTAGCATTTTAAATTAGATGTAGCATCGGAAAATGCAATGGAATGAAAATAAAACCGATTACTGCCGATTTACACGACCAATAGAAATAGCTCCCTATAGCGCCATTCGACGCTATTCGTCGCTATAGATTCACAGAGAAAACAAGTTCATGTTAATCGACGCGTCAAATTGACGGATATATTAGGTCATATGATATTACAAGTTATTACGTTTGTGCAAAGATCATATTCACATGAGAAATAAATATTGATAATTTGGGATAGCGTACTCAATTCGGATGTGATCGGGTTTACGAATTTTGCCGATGCGACATCTAAGTTGTGTCGTACTATACATCAACACGTTTTTTTTTTTACGCTGGAAAAACGCTTTCCGCGCTTCCCCCACGAGATGGAAAGTGGGGGGGGGTACTCCCCGGTTTCCTGAACGCCTAGTGCGCCCAGGTTCACCAGGGTTACCCACTAAAAAACCAGCGCTGGCCACCAGGGATCGCTTACGCATGCTACCGTGACATGTACATCAACACGTGTATCAGATGAGGTTTTGAGTCGAACCACCCTGGGCAAGATAAAATTCAAAAGTAACCCTTCGAACGACGACCTCTGTGATCAAGAAGTGTGTACACCACACCGGTTTTCATGGGTACGCCACTCCGAGGTCCCGGGTTCGATCCCCAGCCGAGTCGTTATAGAAATAGTTCATTAGTTTTCTACGTTGTCGTGGGTTAGTGTTTATGGGGCCGTCGTTGCTTCTGATTCTGACTTTCCATAACAGTGCTTTATCTACTTACATTGGGATCAGAGTAATGTATGTGATGTATGTGTGTTCAATATTTATAATATTTATTTATTCAAAAAATGTACATTGCTTTACCTCGGAAAATATTCGTGAATGATATAAATTGATGCCATATAAATATTTTGTTCCACAGACCGATGATATAAGTTGCTTTTCATACAACGAAGATTCAAACTCGTCCAACATGTACGAGGTAAACCTCCAGAACGGAAACGCGTCAAACCACGCAGGGCAGGAGGCCGACAGGAACAAGTCGGGGGCTGAGAAGCAGATGGCGCCGGCATCGGAGCACCCTTCCACGTCAAACAGCATCGCTTGCACGTAGCAGTACGAGGAGTGGCGCCAACGGTTCATATACGGAACCAGTAACGTCAAACTGCACAGAGTTAAACGCGCCTAAGACGCTAAGTGTATAGTTAAGTGGGCCTCAGTGGCTACGAGAAACTCCAACGGAGAGACGATAAGACGATATGTCTATAGTGACAGTGAATAGTGCTTTAAGGACCGCGACTGAATGTGACAGTTAACGGATAGCAGATCTAAAGTTTTTTATGTTTCGGTGCAATAGCTTTGGGAAGTTGCTGATTTTACTATGGGTAAGTCAGAAATAATGTGTAAATTTGCCCTCTGATCTTGACTATACTAGAGATAGAATAACCTCGTATTGATGTAGTCACGATTTATAACGAATATTTCTTATTTATTCGTTAGATGTTGCACGGCACAGCGTCGTCGTTACGTAAGTTCAATTACATAGAGTAAGGTGTTGAAAAGTAACAGTTTGATGATTTGACATGCGAAGGTCCATTATTAGTTATGTTCGTGGATATTGTTTTATTGCAGGTCCCCGGGGCACACGGCTGACATGTGAGTTGGTTCAAACAATAGATAGGATGATCTATTAGGGTTTGCGAGGGGACTATTTAAACTTTGCACTAGTCTAGGAGAAGTTGTTATATGCATTTACATGAACATTATATATTTCCTAAATAGATGTCAACTTTTATAGTTCACAAATCTAAGGAGTCAATATCATCAAAATTCAATTTAAATAAAAATTTGTATAATATTTTAAAAGTCTTTACTAGGAATATTGATTAACGAGATATAAATAGTTTTCTTGCAAACGCCTCAGTAGTACAAAGTGGAAGAAAATGTGTTTTGTGAATCGTTTTAAATAATTAATTAACCTTGTGTTTTAAATTTTATTATATTTCTCGTCCATTATTTATGAAGTAGCAATTGATTACGAAAAAAATCTTTATAAATTTCTTCTACTTGTTGATTTATTCACACTATTCCAAAATTATATCAGTCAACTTCATAATTATTTGCATTATTCTTCTTAATGTTTTACTTATTATGACAATGTTCATCATAAGAATTATAATGTATACATTTTGCACCCAAGAATACTGAAATTTACAAATTAAGCTTTTTTGTATACATTTGTAAAAATAATATAGGTAATGTAGATTATTGGTGGTTAGTGGTGATTGATAATGAAATTTACTGATGGTACGATCGTTTACGAATATATTTCGATTAAAATCGTTGAGTAGTCCTCATTTGCAGCGCACATCTCATCGAATTAACTGTGGTAAAAATGGTGACATTTTAAATGTAGTAATTGTATGTTAATATTTCAATTAAAGAATTTGCAAGGTGACCATGAGTTGTATCAACAACATCAAATATTAAGTATATTTTTTCAAAAAAATTATATCTGTCGTTGTTACTAATTTTCTATTATACAAATACAGTAAGAGGTATGTTGTACATGGAACCTTTAGACTAAATAGCATTTTGAGCCGAACAAGCTATCAATACCAATGACCAAATTGCTTATTAATCTGTTAACTTGAAATTTGTAGATTGGAATTCTGCTTTCCATTCATTAATTGTTGCATTTATAAATGAAACATCTGTTTTTAAGACTTTTCTATGGTTTACGTTTCAAGGAAATCATGATAATGTTACTTATGCCACAGTTAAAAACGAAGTATGCTATAAAACAAACACATTCGCTTTTTTTATTTTAATTCATTTGTTAAGTAATTTTTTGATTGATAGACCAGCTATGCTATGTTTCATATTGTATACAATACTGACAATACATGTTTTTTACGTAATATACTAATTACATACATTAAAAAAATCATAGTTCCATGAACACAAACACCATTATTTTACAAATTCATATTGAATGCACCTGCCTTGTTATGACAAGGTCATAGTTATTTTTTTATTTTACTCCTAATATTGGAATTGACTGGAAAGCATTATTAATATTTTATATTAAATAATGTCACTGCCACACCATATACCAAATTGTTTTCGTCATGTATCAATTGTTATTTTTATCCAATATTTTGGCATCAATTTAGTATAATAAATAATATTTTGAAGTACACATAAAATAATTAAATCAGCAACATGTTACAGCTATTCATTAATGCCTTACACTTAGTGTCAGGGTAATGCATGTACACTGCATGTGTGGTTCTACCATTACTTTTAAATACACAACAAACATATTGTTAATATATGAGGTGGTTTCACATGTTGTAAAGGATTGTAATTTTTAAGTCGATGGATGTTAGTAATTTCCAGTAGACTAGATTTTTTAAATTCTATTCGAGAAGTAGATATTTTATGTGTAGATTGAAATGTTTACAAACGAATTTTTTACATTAAATTATAAAGGAATTTAGTCAAATATAAGGAGAATGATGCAAATATACGTAACATTAGTGTCTAAAGTTATTGAACAAATTGTATGTGCTGGGATATTGAGAATAAATCTGTGTTTGATACATGTATCGTGATTTCTTTTAAACCTTACCAAATATCTTTATATGTATTAAGTAACAGAAACAGAAACAAAATAAAGATTAACTCCTTGAGGACATGAATATAATAAAAACTTTAATGACAGTTTTTGATATATTGAAGTAAAATTTGCAAATGACAATAATTTAAGTTCCTTATGTGTTTAAAAACATATGTCTATATAATTGTTTAAAACTTAACAAACTACAAACATAATTTCAAGTTAATAAATTAAGAAATTGTAAAGAGTTTGAGTTATTTACATAATAGTTAGGATTTTATAATTTTATGTGTTTAAGAGAAATCATGTATCATGATAGTATTAAATTTATGAATAGTAAAAATGATTCCACCTAGGTAATAAGACTCAAATGTAGTTCTCTTTAAGGACCTTCTCGATATTTTGTAAGTTGTATATATAATAGCCAATTCATTATAATTATATATGAAAAATATATTGGAAAAAAATAAAAAAATAAATATTTACAAAAGGGAAAATTGTTTTTATTTCAAATACCATTTTTATTAAAAATGTATACTTTTATTTATTCTTATTAATAAAATAAACATATAAACACATAATTCTTTACAAACAAATCTAATGCATATTCATTGGATAATACTTCAAATTAATTCGCATCCATTTATACTAGATTTTCTGTCACTGTAAAAAAAGAGAAAAATAACGATTAAATAATTTTGTTGACATTTTTTGAAGTTAACTGATAGCAAGAAGTAGAGAATATAATATGTACCCATTTCGGTGTTTGTATCGCGTCATTGTGAGCTGCTTGTAACTCCAATATTTCATTCTGTATGGACACACTCAGCTCTTGGATCGGGACTGTCTCAGTTTTCCAAAATACATTCTGATGTTTGCTCGTACGGTTCCTTCGTTTGTGTGCTTTGAGATGCACCTATGGTAGAGAAAAATATAATAATTATAAGTCTACACGAGTATCAAAATGGAATGACTGGGTATGTAAATAGTAAGTATACACCTTTGTGTAAGTGTTGCAATATTCTTATTTGCGTGTTAACCTCAGTTGTGTATTGTATCTTATGGATGTGTGTGTTGCCCAAGGGCTGTGGAGCATAGTAGAGATGAGTGCGGGTTTTTTTTTTTTTGTTGACGCAGGGTAAAATGAGTGCGGGTTAGGGAGGAGTAGGGTTGCCAGGTTCTCAGACGCAAAAGCCGGACAGACCTGTGAGTTTGTCCTGACATTTGGGTAAAAAATCCGGACATCTTGTTTTTTTGTCCATTTTTTTATAAAAAGTGAGTGAAGTAAATCCTAACAGGCCGGATGCCGCTTATTTTGGCCGGACAAGCAATCAAAATCCTACGTATGTCCTGCTTTATCCTAACACCTGGCAACCCTAGGGAGGAGAGATGTAGGGAGTACCTTCTTGATGTGCGTGTTGACCATGGAACGCAGGTGGAAGAGTGCGGGGCACAGCGGGCAGCGTCGCGCAGGCGCGGTGTGCGCGCACACGGCGTGCTGGTTGCGACGGTTCAACGACACAAAGCCGCGCCCGCACACCTGGACAGACAATTATTATTACTAATTAGAACATTGTTGGTAACAGTAATAATTATGGTTTAAGAACTTTATTAATTCCTCAAAAGAAATACATATATTTCACTTACTGAGAAACTATATAAAATAAAACAATTATAAAAGAAGCGTACAGAGATAACAAAGTAAAGATAAAATAAAATATCACACAAAATAGGGTAGACAGATCTTAAAAAATAAACACCGTTTACATGCATGTTTCAATTATTAACTTCATAGATTAATAAGTACCAGTAGTGGCATTGATGGATATAATTAGAGTAAATTCTATTTATATATGTTACAGGCACAATATACATGCTCAATATATGGATGAAATATATTGAGTCATTTTTGATGGTTCTGTTGAATTATTGATTAGTATTCTTGATATATCATAATTTCAACTCCCACTCAAAATATCATCTCAAATATAATCAACACTGTTGAGTTCTTAGTTTCATTTAATTAATATTAACACTATTGGAATATTGAAGGGTCTGGGCTAGACATGTAATAAGTTTAATTTTTGTATGTGTATTTTTAATAATTATATATATGATAAATGTTTTAACACCTAGGCTCACTTACATCACAAACATAAGGTCTCTCATTAGTATGTAGCCTTTCATGCCACAGCAGCGCTCTCTCGTCCACAAAGTCTCGTCCGCAAGTAGGACACGTGTATTTTCGCTTTTTTTTAGAGCCTTCATTTTTTATTTGGCTCGGATTTCGTCTGAAAGTAAATTAAAGTTATTTCTGTGGTATAATTTGCTTATTAAATTAATCCAAAATCGAATCATATAGCACTCATAGATTCAATTGTGAAATATGATAATTTTTTCGTAAATGCTTAAATTTTATAGTACAAATTCCATCATAAATAAACAACAAATATGGTCAATGCTTTCCATAGACATTGTGCTGTTATTTATTTTAATTATGTGTGACACAGCCAATGAATACTGTATGTTACACTAAGAACTGTAATGTTATGCCCCTTTTGTCTTTATACAGGCAAATATACGAACATGCTTTAGTTACTAATTAAATTCAGTATTTCTAAAGTTAAATTAAAATGCAGGGATACTAACTTAACATCATTATTCATTTCATGTTTCTTGATGTGCATTTCGAAGCTTATCTCTCCCTTGTACATACGCCCACAGTAATAACAAGTATATTTCTTAACATGTTTCTTATCATTGTGCTCTTTCAAATGCTCCGCACTCTTGAGTATCAGACCACATATTTCACAAATGTGAGCGCCCTCTAACTTACTCATATTTTTCATTTCTTCGTGCCATTTGAAATGGGCAATGATTGTTTCACGTTTTTTGAACACTGTGTTGCATATAGCACATGTGTGTATCCCTGTGTGGGTTTGTAGATGATTGTTGAATTCCTGTTCGTCTTCTATAATTGCTTGACATACCTAAAATATTAAATACTTTTAAACTATAGCACATTTCAATACAATTTTGATTTACAACTTTTTACAAAACTAATTCTTTAGAAGCTTTTATTAGACTTATTCGTTGTGTGTGTGTGTATTAATTACCAATGATTATTTTCACCCATGCTGGTGACAATGAGATTGTTTTCTATCTTTTCTCCTTAGAAACATTAAACAAAGTATAGAATTACTGTGTTCAATAATTTCAGATTACTGTTACAGTAAAATAATCTTAACTAAACCAAGTTGCAAGGAAAAAGAAAGTAACTTTTAAAAATTAATTTTCATAATACCTTGCAAACAAACAAATCTACCCCATGTTCTTCCTTCATATGTTCCTTCAGCTTCCTAACAAATCTGTATCTAACGGGGCATCGACTGCACATCTTGTATTCCATTGGATTCCTTTTCCGTTTCTTTTTCTTCTTTAATATACTTGTTTCCGGTATCTGTTTCAAAACTTCACTGAAATCATTTTGACTACTTTCAAGAGACATCAGTGTTCCGTCTTCCTGTGGTTTATAAAAGGACGGTTCACCATTTTCCCCCATAATAATCAATATATTTTCCTCAAAGTCATCTTCTACTTTTAATTCTATTTTCATTTTTCTATCAACATTTGCTTTGCCCATGTCATGTTTGTCATAAAGCTCTAAATTTTTGTCATTTGAACAACTTTGAAATGGAAATTTATCAATATCAAAGTCATATTCAAAGTTATCTGGCTGTACACTTGGCAAAGTTATGCAAAGGGACTCAGCGGCTAGTTTTTCTGGTTCTTCTATTGAATTTATTTGATTATTTAACTCGTCTACATAAAAATTTAGTAGATTTTCACTTTTTTGAGTTAATAAATAGAACTTGTAGGCTTCTGATGCTGTTATAAAACAGCTTGGGCATATTTTAAACTTGTGTATTGCTGAAAGCTGAAAAATTATACACAATTGTAAATAAAAGCGTATTCTAATTATTAAATTGCGATAGTTAAAACATTGATCATAAACATTTGGAAACTATTTGTAATCACATAACTTACTCGTATATGACAAACTATTTCTAGAATATCTGCGATACAATATTCAATGTTTTCTTTACAAACAGTAGTAAAAGCATCCTCGTAAAGATCTTCTAAAGGTAACAGACATATCCGACAAAACTTCTGCTCAAATGTACCATTTACAATATGTTTCACAAGATCTTGTAAATTTATTGACTTCGACATTTTTCGTGATTCCTGAAAATCACTTTATAAGAATAGATTACTTGAATGCACATTTTTCATTAATGAAATAGAATATAATTACTAAGTTTCTGACACAAAATTTAGAATTTACCACCGAAACTGAATTTACTATCGATGCGTTCTTGAGTATACAATTTTGCGGTTCGTTCATGAATCCTCAGACGCCATTTTGATTTTTTAGGCTTATGCTAGATCAACGCCAGTAAAATGCCCATATTTGACATGATAATCATAGAACTAACTTAAAACAACGAATAAAAATGATATATTTTTATTATTTCAGATAATCATGAATACATAAAAGCAAATGATGAACATACATTTTCATAAAGCCTTAATTAATTTTGTTAACAGCATTTGAGTTAAAATAAATTAATTACTATAGTTTTAAGTCTGCCATGAATCAAATAAACGTTGATTCACACAAATATATATAATATTTAAAACGGGAAAATCCTTTGAAAAATAATAATAATTAATATTACGTACAAAAAAAAACTTTGTTATTTTAGTCTTTTCGTTAAACATCTAAACTCTAAAGTGATTTTGTTCATAGATAAATATTTTCTTTCACTATCAATTGTAAAATTTTATGTAATTAAATATTAAGTTTTCATTATGTAAATATTTAATATATATTTTATTTTTATTTACTTTGTAGACTAAGCTTAATTATATAATGTTACGAAGTGTTATCTATAGCATATCAATAAAGATTTATAGAAATTAAAAAAGTAGCTGTCAAAATTAACATAACTTTGCAAAAAAAAATGTTTACGTTGACTTTTATTTATTATGATAATAGTTTGTGAATACTTCGAAATTATAAGTACTAATTTAAAAATATTTCAAGCAAAGTTTTCCCACAATTAATTGTACAATTGTTAAAATATATAAGGTTCAGAAATAGTTGAATGCAGAAGTAATTAACCTCGGGGTTAAGAAAAAAATATTTTCAATTTCAATGGATTATTGGTTTAAAGCAAAAGCAAAACCCAAAACATCTCAAAACTGGTACGAAGTAATGTTTATAATGTACTACTTCGTATTCATTTGTGAGCAATTGAAGAGAGGTATAATTATTAATATATTTCAATTGTTTTTATTTATTTACATATTTAATAGTGGTTTTAATAGTAGTTAGTTAATTTATTAACTTGGTCTTTTTTCTACTAGTAATATCATTTAATTTTCATTACAAATGAATGACATATGTACGTTATATTTTGTAAAAAATTGGACGAAACTAAAAGAAGGTATAATATTATATTATATCAATACTTAAAAAGAAGAATAACATGTTATTTTTTGTATCTTACGTAACTTTGTACACATTATATTAAATTCTATCAATTATTTCTATTATTGTTGTTAATAATTGGAGTACAGTATGTAGTATAGAATACTTTAAAAATATTTTGCAGACTTAATAGGAGTGTGAGGAGTGGTGTTGGACGGTAAAACAGCAGAGTTAGTTTAAAAATGGAATTTCAAAATAATATTTCATGTGAATTTGATGACACTAATCAGATGGTGTTATCAGATGATCTGAATATTAAAGAAGAAATAACCCACGAGATAACAGTTGATATTAAACCTGAAAATGATGACAGCTATAGCAATGACAATCCATTTGAGAATATACAAGTTGAGATTAAACAGGAATTCATCACTCCAAATTATCCCGATAAACTTGAAATAACATCTATCACAAAGAAAAGAGAAGTTGAACTACAACATACAGTAATGCAAATAGAAAATGAAATAAACGAGTTAATATTACCTAATACAGATGATGATATTAAAACAGAGAAGCAAGATGAGGTTATGGGTTACGTATATCCAAGCATTGACGAAGGCAGCATGGATAGTGAAGAGGCACATGCATTGAACAATGTTGAGGCTTGTTTACGAGATGAAATTAACATAAAACCAGAAACTGATGCTTATGAGGTACATCTTAATTATTTATTATATTTAAATGCTTGCTTCTATGTTATTGTGACCTTTTCAGGGGTCTGAACTCTGACTAATTTGAATTTAACAAAAAAAAAGTTATTGTAGCCTAAGTTATTCTTTATCATATCAGTTATCTGCTAGTGAAAGTCCTGTCAAAATCGGTCCAGCCATTCCAGAGATTACTATAACAAACACACAGACAAACCGACAAAAATTGTAAGAAATGTTATTTTTGGTGTATGTACCGTGTTTACATACATATGCATTGAGCAAAAAAGGGCTATTTTAATATTACAAACAGACACTCAAATTTTATTATTTGTTTAGATGTGATTCTCAGATGTAAAAACACTTTTGATTATCTGTTTATTAAGTTAGCAATCCATTGCTAATTCGATGTTCCACAACTCTAATTAACACAACCAACAAATAAAAAGTGTGATTAAATATATTATGTCATAAAAAGTCAAAATTGATTGGGAAATATAAATGCACATGGGTTAATATAAATATTTATAGCTAATAGGCTATTTGACAATGCGAAAAATAAATTATTAATTATTGTAATCAGTGTATAATATGAGTTTATAAATGGTAATTTATTAACGAAAGAAAATAGTACTTAATTTATTCAAAAATCCATAAATAAAAATGCATTTTTTCAAGCATTTGTCACATGACACAAAACGCCTCTGATTGGCCGGGCTTACGATGAAGTCACTTTCTTGTTAACCTTGCTTTTCTACTATATGTGGCACAGATTGAAATACAAGAAAGTGACGTCACTTACCCCATTGCAGCGTCATATTGTCCAAGTAGCGTTTTTGAGCGCTATTTAAATATGGACTTTTGAATAATGATATTTTTTGGCAAATATGTACTAGAAATAAAAAACACAACTTTTACTGGGTTCCTTAACTTCTACTAAACAATATAAAATGGATTTTAAAAACCAGTCAAATAGCCTTTTCACAAATATACTTAAATTATTTTAAAGTTCTCTTGTAATCAGCCAGGTAATTTTACTAGTTTGTTTAATTTACTTTAAAATACTGCATTCCTCTAAGAATCTTACTGGTATTATAATCACATTTTCTTGGTCTGTCAAAATCCAATATATACTTATAACCCCTATCACCACCCGCTCATAGTACATTAACTAGGATCAAATAATTATAGTTTTCTTATAAGTAGATGGACTAGTAAATGGGCCACCTGATGGTAATAAGTTACCTCCGCCCATAATTAATGTAAGGAATATTATTAATTACTCAAATCACCAAAGTAAGCGAACCTTGGTAATTATGATGAACTTAAGATGTCTCTTGTGCACATATTTCAAAACATAATTGCAGGGTTAATTCTACTGTCTAATCATATTAGATCAACTTCCTGCTTGAAGATTCTCATATGATTGCATTTTACTCCACTTATGCAAGCTTCGTCATTCTAAACCCTAGGCTTTAGTTGTCATAATTTGCATTAAAAAAAATAACAAGAGGTTTTAATTAAATCTTAAATAGATTAGCTCCATTTATTCACTATAAGATTATTAATTTGGGATTGTACCTCTCACCAAGCACTAGATGAAATAGCTATTCTTATGTGGCCTCTACCCAACTACCCTTAATTAATGTGTATGTGTTACAGCAAGAGTTTTGTAAATAATGTAACCATAAAACTCATGCAATAGCCAGTCATCTATAGGAAAATGGTTACTTTGTACTGTATGCAATATATACACTTCGAATGCGCACCCTATTACTGTTGTCTTCAAGCAAGTGCTAGTTAGTGTACCTCAATCTGGCATTCCTCTCTACTTTGTCGTCTTATGAATACTGCAACAAAAAGCTTTTACATCCTATTACTAAATGATATTTAATTTACAAATGTTGTGCCTATAATGTTACAAATGTTAAAAGTCAGCTTACTCATTTTTTTTTTATATTGTTAATAAAATTTACACAAATATTAATGCACATATTTCAATATTTTTAGGAAACGACAAAAGAAGAATATGACAAAATCATTAAAGAAGAAATGGATTTAACAGTAACAGAAACTCATTTAATATCAAACAAAGTAATCAACACAACGTCAACTATCACAAATCCTCAGGATGGAGTGATACAGTCACAAACTACAAAAACTTTAGTCATGGAAATTCATCCTATGGTTCAGGGTATCAATGTTTCATCGTTGGGTAGAATTAATAATCCTGAAGAAATATTGCCGACTTCTTATAGTAATGACGATCATTCTTATAACAATGACGACAATCTCACAATGGAATATGATGATTTCCAGCTTAACTCGATAACTGGCAATGTATTATCATTAGAGCAAGAAGCATATGGATTATTAAAAGCCGGTCGCTGTGATGTCAACGACAAACGCTTCAGCTGCAACAAGTGCGATAAATCATATAAGAAATCGAAATATTTGAAAGAGCACATGCAAGTGCACAAGTCCATAGAGAATAGAGCAATGGGAATTATTAAAGGCCTTAAAACGAGGATGGAGAATATGAAGAAAAGGATTTGCAACGATCTCAAGAAAGACGCAAACAAAACTATTGATAAGCATTCGTTTGAGAACAAAAAGGCACGAATGGAAAGATTGGAGAATCGGTCGCGAATCAAAGAAGAGGTTGGTTTAAATATGAAGAAGGAAGGTTATGAGTGCACTTGTGGACAAATATTCAAAAGAAAAACAAGGATGTTGTCTTGTCTACGATCTCACGACATATATGCAGACACAGAATCCTGCTTTTCTTGCATATCTTGCACCAAACAGTTCAAAGACAAACAGGAGTTAGCGTTACATCGTAAGCGGCTGCATCGCAAACGATTCCCCTGTAAATTCTGTCCAACTGATTACAGCACCAGAAAAGATTTATTCAAGCACCTTCAAATACACCAAAAAGTTCAATTGATGGAGTACAAAGTTATTTCGGAAGTAGTTAAAGGTAAACAGAAGCTAAAGTGTTTTATGTGTTCCAAAACGTTTTCGGAACTATCAGAATTGAAAATGCATGTGATGGAGGATCATGAAGAGCCGTACATTTGCCCGCATTGCAAAGGAACTTTTCCGAAAATTATCGATTTTGGAAACCACACGAAAACGTATCACCCAGAGGTTGAAGGACAATCCGTTTTGGATGTCCTTGAAGCGTTTTCCAAATTGGTGCAGGCTTGGAAATGTGAGGAGTGTAAATTACAATTTCACGAGGCCGACAAATTTGCAATGCACCAGGTAGAGAAACACAGTCCGGATTTGAAAGTAAAGGATCAGTTCCAGTGCTCCGATTGTCGCAGAGTTTTCGTCAGTCAGAAAGGTTTGACGTCTCACAGAAGAATTCATCATAACACGGGAAGCACAGAGGAATCCGAGACGATCGAGAAGGGCGTCATGTGCGTTGAATGTCGGAAGATATGTAAGGATATGACAGCTCTTACATCACACATGCGTTTACATTCTCCCGAGCGGAAGTATCCTTGCAAATTTTGTGATTTTCGTTTCTCAACGCCAGAAAAGAGAAAGATCCACGCTGAACTACATACAGGCGACATGAAATACGTGTGCTTTATATGCGAGTATCAGTGCAGTTCGGAGAATCGGTTGAAACAGCACAAGATGTCCCTGAAACACGCAAACATGAAGGAGTACCTGTTGACGGGTAAACCGTTGATCGAAGAACAGTCGACATCGAAGGAATCGAGACCTGAAGAGAAGTACGTTAAAAAGAGAAAGCAAAGTAAAAGCACGCCGTCTCTCTCTGGCGATGAAGGGACTTCGACGTGCGAAGTATGCGGTGACAAGTTTCCAAGCGAAAAGAAAATGTTAGAACATAAACAAACTCACCCGTTCATTGAATTCCCCAATGAAGACACGCCTACTAGAATATTCTTTAAGTAGTCACTCTTGCCATTTGGTTGTAGATTAGGTTGCACTGTGGTTATACTCCATTTAACAAAGCGCTTAGACGATGTTCTGTGATCTGATTGGTTGATATTAGCTGTAAATTATTTCTTCACTCTTAAACTATTGAACCGATTTTAATTAAATGTTTAAAAATGGTATAATCCTGTAATAAGGCTAGAGTTATTGGAGTAACGTGAAATAGAACAATAACAATCTTACTGAATATTATAATTCTTCGCGGGCGAAGAGCGTATTGGTTTATGTGAGTAAAATTTTAATTATACTTTAAAAGTTTTGTATTTATATTATTTTATTACATACACAAATATATTTCTTTTATAAAACAAATAGATACTAAGATAACCGCTACAGAATATGAGAGATCCGAAATCTTTAAATATTATGTTGTCTATAAGAAATGTCTTTATATATTATTTTAAGTGAAACAACACTTTCTGTGCTTAATATTAATGTGAAAACAAGTACTTACATCACATATTTAACAGTTTTATTGCTTGCTGCCACCTCAATACATCAACTTATATTGAAGGATGATAAGTTGATTGTAATTATTTAACAAACAAACACTTTATAATTTCTTTATTAACTTCCACAACGATAGCTTTAACAAATGGAGTGTAATTTATATTATATAACTGTTTTAGATATAGTTTGATTCTTTTTGTGATTTGTGTTAAAAAGCTAGTCTGTTAACTCTACAAATGTAATTTAAATTGTTAAAACATCAGTGCCTCAATAATATAAGTTATTTACATGGCAATGTTAGGTAAAGGTGTTAATAAATAATAAAAGGCAAATTTAAAATTGTATTTTTATTCTCTATCATTATCACAAGACAATAAAATTAATATTCCAATCGAAATACTCGTTCGAAATAAAATCTGTTTCAGAAGTTATTAATTTGTCTATTTCATAATCAAGATTCCATTTCGTAACAAATATTTTATATTGTACACGACTTTTTTAAACTTATATGCGAATTAATACAAAACTGTATTTGAACATATTGAATAATGAAAATCATTTTCAGTTTCATAAATATTTTCATCTAAAAAAAACCATTTAGCATACATGAAACAGTACACCAGTCTCGTTGAAGGTTGTATGGTATCATAACCACTGGTAATAAATAAGTTAATATGTAATTGTTACACCCATATAAAAAATCTTATAATTGGTACTTTTAATAATGCTAATTCTTATTATAAGCAGAACACTTCTCTTTGTGTTCTATGCCTCGATGATTTTCAGCTCTACCAATTGCTTTTGTACACAATAACAAATATTGACAAGAGAAAAATAAATGTCTTACCGACTAGAAGCGTAAATGACTTTTTGAAAAGAATTGTCACAAAAAAAATAGCATTAATTACTTTAAATGAATAATAATGACAAACGTCAAATTTATCAGAAATAGACACTCGAAATTCGCGCCATTAATTAAGCCTTTGACAGGAGATCGCGCGCTTGTTTTTTTTTTAAACATATAGCTACAAGGTATTAAGGTATACGGCATTAGGCGGTAAGACATCATTTTTTTTTGTATCTTTCTAACAATGAAATATAATTGGAACACTTTAGTTCTACTATTGTATTTAATATTGAAATTTTTATTTGTTCTATACTACCCAAGTCGAAATACCTTTATTATAAATTCATGAACTAGTATAACGACTCCTCAAATCGATATGATTCTATGAAATACTTCATTTAAAGTCACTTACAGTAAATTCTTAATTTAACATTCTATGTTATTTAGAAAGGCGTGTTGTACATTTTGCCTTCACATTTAGTTGATAAAGGTATTTGTTGAACACAATAATCGTAATTTTATTTCCATTTGAATTTAATTGTTGGTCAGTTTAAAAAGAAAAGTATGTATGTCGTTTTAATAAAATTATGATTATATGTTTCCGACAAATACCTAACCACCTCAGGTTGATTTATATAAAAATGTTACATGGGTTTATATAAAATGAAATGTAAATCCGAATTTAATGATAAATACTAATGAATCATATAAAATTGTGACAATAAATGATTTTCTCTCTTTATTTAAAAATATTAACCAGAACACATGTCTCAAACATTTAACTAATACGTGAAAAGTATTTCCCAGGGCGACGCCATTGACGCGGTCGGCTTGCGTATGACGAGCACGTCGTTCCCTCTGTGAAGCGTCATCTGAAGAGGGATCTGCTTGCCCCCCTGGGACAGCTTGGCTGATTTCGGGGGGTTTTTGATACCCGCGATTACTATACGCTCCACCCATGACCGGGTTGGATAACTTGCTTCTTCGTGTACGAAGCTGCAAATGAAAATATATATTAATGCATATAAATGAAAATATTCCCTCAGTGCATAAAATTACTAACATTTTAAAATTAAAATAAAATACATAAAGACTGTTGACTTCCAAGCAGGATACACTAATTGAAATAATTGTATTTAATTAACATGACGTTGTATTTTTTAAATGTTAAACTAACTACTGAGTAACTACTGAGTTTCTTGCCGGTTCTTCTCGGTAGAATCTACTTTCCGAACCGGTGCACCGCGGTGGTAGCTTCACTTAATTGTAAAATGACGATTCAAAAGTGCTTGTAAAAGCCTACTTGAATAAAGTTTATGTTGATTTTGATTTGAAATAAAATTCATAAAAAAATTCACTTGACATTCACTTGACATTTACTTCACTTAAGATTGGAATACCTACTTTAAACACTAACTGCTCTCTAACAATAGAATTACTTATTAGAAAAAAATATTCTCGAAATAAAAATAATAATGATGTTTAAGAGTATTAGCAATTATAGACTATGAAATATATACTCACGAATACTTCATAGCTGCGGGTTCATATGTGATCTTGGCGTAAATAAACTTATTTGATTTGTATTCGTAGGTCTCGCCGTCGTCAATGTACAGCGTACCTTCCGCTTTGCCCTGTAAATTTATGATTTGTAATGTAAACATTATTTTCATCCATACATTACTTGGTGGTAGGGCTTTGTGCAAGCCCGTCTGGGTAGGTACCACCCACTCATCAGTTATTCTACCGCTATATAACAGTACTCAGTATTGTTGTGTTCCGGTTTGAAGGGTGTGTGAGCCAGTGTAACTACAGGCACAAGGGACATAACATCTTAGTCCCCAAGGTTGGTGGTGTATTGACGATGTAAGGAATAGTTAATATTTCTTACGGCGTCATTGTCTATGGGTAATTGTGACCACTTACCATCAGGTGGCCCATATGCTATAACCTATACCATAAAAAAATGCAATTGATTCTTATTCAAATAATATACAGGCAGTTCTCGACTTACGTCGTTTCAAGTTACGTCCAGCAAGGTTTTGACATTATTGCTCAAGCATACGTCAATTGTTTTGATTTCCGGCATAGGAGTACTCACTTGTCATCAAATCTCACGAGATTAATATCATAGCAGGAAGAAAAAACTAAACAAACTTATAATACGACACACCTTAGAAGTAGGATCGGTAAAATTCGTAAAACCGATCACATCCGAATTAAGAACGCCATCCCGAATTGACAATATTTATTTGTCATGTGAATATGATCTTTACACAAACGTAATAACTTGTAATATCATATGACCTAATATATTCGCCAATTTGACACGTCGATTTACGACGCGAGAATCTATAGCAACGTATAGCGTCGAATGGCGCGATAGGGAGCTATTTCTATTTGTATGCTACATCTAATTTGTGTCATACTATATATGTCTCGACTTACGCCTCGTATTTCGAGATCCTAATACCTTTTAATGGCCAAATATTAAAGGCTGGTCGTCGTACTGACCTGGTTGTCCAAGGCGACCACGAGTGTGTAAGGGTCGTGCGCCATCAGCGCGGACGAGCGTCGCACGCGCTCCTTGCGCGGTACGATGCTACCGCCGCGCTGGAACACCGGCACCTGACGACACACACACACACACACACATTTATATCATGACGTCATAATGTCAACATTGTTATGAAACAATGCAGTCGATCAAAAGGCAAAATTTAAAAATGTTAAGGCTTAGAATTGCCTGCTGTAACAATGTGACGACACACACACACACACACATTTTATCATTACGATTCATTTAAACTTATGTCATGACGTCATAATGTCAACATTGTTGTGAAACAATGCAGTCGATTAAAAGGCTAAATGTATAAATGTTACGGCTTAGGATTGCGTGCTGTAACAATGCAAGCGTTATCGGTGTTGCCATCGTTTATTTTATTTATGAAAATTCCTTAATAATTTTCTCTGAACAATATATAATGCAATGATATTTATAATTACTATAACTAGTACATAGATATATTATTAACGCGCAAAAAGTGAAGACTAGAAAACGTCCTAATTGGGACGTTTGCCTTTAGTCGTTTTACGTAATAAAACGTTATAATACATCAAAATTACGTAGTAATACGTTTTGCGTAATTAAAACATCTAGTTATCCTTTTTACTTTTAACGAAATGTAAAAATAAACTAAAACAAACGGTCCCCGGCGCGGCACACATTTTTCTGTTGTTTAGTATGGATATAACATATCTGTTTATTAGAATATCATTGATATAATGTGTAAAGATTTTAAATTACAAAATGATATAGTAGTATCACATTCAACTCACTTTGGCAATATTAACATCGACATTAATGTATCCGTTGGCGGGATACGACTGGTACGAGTCGACATCGTACCACGTGGTATGCGAGCCTTTCCCAGGCAGGTAGACTTTCACACTCGTCACTCCCGCTTCCAGCACTGGCCGGACCAACAGCTTGTCACCTAAGGGCAGTAGAATAGAATGAATGAGACGTTATTTTTGAAGTAAGTAACTGAAAAACTACTAAACCAATATACATATATTTTTTAAATGATTGTACACGGACAGACAAGTTGACCTGATGTTAACTGGTCACGATTGCCAATATGCCACCGACCTCTGAAACTATGATGTTAGGGCTTGTGCCAGTAGGTACACTGGTATAACTAGCGGGTGCAATGTTGATACTTAATATATTTTATTACTCTATCTATTGAAAATAACCACACCAAAATCCGTTAAGAATTATATAAGCATATTTAAGGACCGTGGTCGAGTGGTGTATACACCGGTTTTCATGGGTACGCCACTCCGAGGTCCGGGTTCGATTCCCGGCCGAGTCAATGTAGATAATCATAAGTTTTCTATGTTGTCTTGGGTCTTGGTGTGTGTGGTACCTTCGTTACTTCTGATTTTCCATATCACAAGTGCTTTAGCTGCTTACATTGGAATCAGAGTAATATATGTGATGTTGTCTCATATTTATTATTATTATTATTTTATACGCGCAAACTTCGTTGACCGGACTGAAGTTTATAATCGCAAATGCAGTAATGAGTGCATAGAGATAAGATTATTTATGACATTGTATGAAGTTAATTACCCAATAAGTATGTGTTGTCGATTGTGAATGTCTCCTCTTCCCGAGGGAACTCTTGGAACAGTGGTCTCATCACAGGCAGGCCGTCGATTGAGTGTTCGTAGAATAACGTGTACCTGTAATACAGATTAAGTAAACATGAAAAATTACTCAATGAATGTAGATTGGTCATTTAAATTAAGTTACTTGATTTATATTCATTTTGAATTCTTATAAAATGTAAGTTAGGTAATATATTCTAAGCTTTTATACTTGGTTCGAATTCAAGGAAGTTTAGATTTACAGTTAAAATAACAACTAACATTCGAAATTTTCCACTAACCCGTATTAAAAACCATAGACTAGACCGAATATTTTATGGATCGGGTAAAGTACTAGGAGCGGAGGGGAGTACCAGATATCGAGTAGCAGGTGTCAAGAATCAAGTAGTACCTCAGGCGTAAGAAGTAGACTTAGTACTACGAGATAGCCTAGTGGCTATCAGGAACGGTGTTCAGTATAAGAAGTTGAGTAGTACAGCAGGCGTAAGAAGTACTAGGCTATCAGAAGCAAAGTGGAGTACCAGAAATCGAGAAAAACGTAGCAGCAAGTAAATAAAATAGAACGTTTGGCTTAAAAGGTAAAATACTAGGCAATCAGGAGCGATGTGGAGTACTAGAAGTCGAGTAGCACCGCAGGCGTAAGAAGCAAAGTACTAGGCTATCAGGAGCGGTGTGGAGTACTAGAAGTCGAGTAGCACCGCAGGCGTAAGAAGCAAAGTACTAGGCTATCAGGAGCGGTGTGGAGTACTAGAAGTCGAGTAGCACCGCAGGCGTAAGAAGCAAAGTACTAGGCTATCAGGAGCGGTGTGGAGTACTAGAAGTCGAGTAGCACCGCAGGCGTAAGAAGCAAAGTACTAGGCTATCAGGAGCGGTGTGGAGTACTAGAAGTCGAGTAGCACCGCAGGCGTAAGAAGCAAAGTACTAGGCTATCAGGAGCGGTGTGGAGTACTAGAAGTCGAGTAGCACCGCAGGCGTAAGAAGCAAAGTACTAGGCTATCAGGAGCGGTGTGGAGTACTAGAAGTCGAGTAGCACCGCAGGCGTAAGAAGCAAAGTACTAGGCTATCAGGAGCGGTGTGGAGTACTAGAAGTCGAGTAGCACCGCAGGCGTAAGAAGCAAAGTACTAGGCTATCAGGAGCGGTGTGGAGTACTAGAAGTCGAGTAGCACCGCAGGCGTAAGAAGCAAAGTACTAGGCTATCAGGAGCGGTGTGGAGTACTAGAAGTCGAGTAGCACCGCAGGCGTAAGAAGCAAAGTACTAGGCTATCAGGAGCGGTGTGGAGTACTAGAAGTCGAGTAGCACCGCAGGCGTAAGAAGCAAAGTACTAGGCTATCAGGAGCGGTGTGGAGTACTAGAAGTCGAGTAGCACCGCAGGCGTAAGAAGCAAAGTACTAGGCTATCAGGAGCGGTGTGGAGTACTAGAAGTCGAGTAGCACCGCAGGCGTAAGAAGCAAAGTACTAGGCTATCAGGAGCGGGGTAGAGTGCCCAAAGCCGAGTATCGCCGCAGGCTTACGAAGCAAAATACTAGGCGAGCAGGAGCTGAGGGGCGTACCAGAAGGTGAGCAGCGCGTAACATGAGTCGAGTAGAACTGTTGGCTTAAAGGTAAAGTACTAGGCTATCAGGAACGGCGTGGAGTACAAGAAGACGAATAGCAGCGTAGGTAAAGTACTAGGCTATCAGGAATAGCGTAGAGTACTAGAAGACGAATAGCAGCGTAGGTAAAGTACTAGGCTATCAGGAATGGAGTAGAGTGCCAGAAGCCGAGTAACACCGCAGGCTTACGAAGTAAAGTACTAGGCGAGCAGGAGCTGAGGGGCGTAACAGAAATTTAGCAGCGCGTATCATGAGTCGAGTAGAACTGATGGCTTAAAAGGTACTAGGCTATCAGGAATAGCGTGGAGTACTAGAAGACGAATAGCAGCGCAGGCGTAAGTAGCGATGTACTAGGCGAGCAGGAGCGGAGGGCGTACCAGAAGTCAAGGCAGCACGTATCATGAGTCGAGTAGAACTGTCGGCTTAAAGGTAAAGTACTAGGCTATCAGGAATGGCATGGAGTGGCTTAAAAGGTAAAGTACTTGGCTATCAGGAATGGCGTGGAGTGGCTTAAAAGGTAAAGTACTAGGCTATCAGAAACGGCATGGAGTACTAGAAGACGAATAACAAGCCCAGGCTTAAGTAGCGATGTACTAGGCGAGCAGGAGCGGAGGGCGTACCAGAAGTCGAGCAGCGCGTATCATGGAGCCGAGTAGAACTGTCGGCTTAAAGGGAAAGTACTAGGCTATCAGGAATGGCATGGAGTCAAAGAAGACGAATAGCAGCGCAGACGTAAGTAGCGATGTACTAGGCGAGTAGGAGCGGAAGGCGTACCAGAAGTTGAGCATCGCGTCATGAGTCCAAGAGTCGAGTAGAACTGTCGACTTAAAGGTAAAGTACTAGGCTATCAGGAACGGCGTGGAGTACAAGAAGACGAATAACAGCGTAGGTAAAGTACTAGGCTATCAGGAATGGCGTGGAGTGGCTTAAAAGGTAAAGTACTAGGCTATCAGGAATGGCATGGAGGCTTAAGTAGCGATGTACTAGGCGATCAGAAGCTGAGGGGCGTATCAGAAATTTAGCAGCGCGTATCATGAGTCGAGTAGAACTGTTGGCTTAAAAGGTACTAGGCTATCAGGAATGGCATGGAGGCTTAAGTAGCGATGTACTAGGTGAACAGGAGCTGAGGGGCGCACCAGAAATTTAGCAGCGCGTATCATGAGTCGAGTAGAACCGTCGGCTTAAAGGGAAAGTACTAGGCTATCAGGAATGGCATGGAGGCTTAAGTAGCGATGTACTAGGCGAACAGAAGCGGTGGGCGTACCAGAAGTCAAGCAGCGCGTAGCGGCGGCGGACGGCGTCGCGGATGCGCGCCGTGGTCGCGGCGTCGTACAGCCAGGGCTCGCGCCGCTTGGTCTCGATGTGCGAGTGCGCGCGGAAGAACGCCTGGTACGCGCCCGCCTGCGACCACACACACACCGTTAATACTAGGAATTTTTGTAATAATAATAATAATAAATAAATATGAGACAACATCACATACATTACTCCGATCCCAATTGTAAGTAGCTGAAGCACTTGTGTTATGGAAATCAGAAGTAACGACGGTACCACAAACACCCAGACCCAAGACAACGTAGAAAACTAATGGTAATCTACATCGACTCGGCCGGGAATCGAACCCGGGACCTTAGAGTGGCGTACCCATGAAAACCGGTGTACACACCACTCGACCATGGAGGTCGTCATATGTAATGTCCACTAAAAGTAATGGCGAATATTTAACCGTAAAGGCTCCTTTGAACCGATCTCTCGGAGCTTAATTTATAATTATTTTAATGAAGAAGGCTAATTTAATAATTAACATAATGATAAGATAAATTTGTGTGACATTATAGAATGACAGTGAAGATCGCTTCACAGATATAGAACATGAAGTTAAAACTGTACATTTTACTTAAATTATTCGAGAGACCAACGCGACCGAGGTAGATTTATTTTGACACCTTCTATAATAGGCTATTTGACAATGCGAAAAATAATTTGTGAATTATTGTAATCAGTGTATATGATGAGTTTAAAAATGGTTATTTACTAACGAAAGTTGAAAATAATACTTAATTTATTCAAAAATCAATAAATAAAAATGCATTTTTTCAAACGTTTGTCACGTGACACAAAACGCTTTTGATTGGCCGGGCTTATGATGAAGTCACTTTCTTGTAGACCTTACTTTTCTACTATATGTACCACAGATTAAAATACAGCAAAGTGACATCACCGACCACATTGCAACGCCACATTGTCCAAGTAGCCTTTTCGCGCGCTGTTTAAATATGGAATTTTTAATATGATATTTTTCGGCAAATATGTACTAGAAATAAAAAAAAAAACAACTTTTATTGGGTTCCTTAACCTCGTCGAATATAAGTCAAATAGCCTATTCATCACATTTTACATTTTCATTATGAAACCTGAATATTAAAATGATAATCGCACCTGATACCATCTGGTCATCAGCTCAGCCTCTGGATACTTGAAGAAGCCTCCGACATCTGAGCCACAGAAACTGACTCCAGAGACGGCCAGCGATATGCACATGGGGACGGAAGCTTGCAAGAAGCCCCACTCCGCTGCATTATCTCCGGTCCAGACTGCTGCATATCTATGGAAAATATTTGATTAAATCACAGCAACTGTAGTTACAACCTTACTAGGTAAAGGAGATCATTAATATAAATTAGGAATAAAAAAGGAGCTATAACCAAGCCCTGTGAAACATCCATTCTAAAAATAAGTTTTGAAGACTTCACCATATTTATAAAAATATTCTGAATCCTTTCACTGCCTCTCAAGATAAGATTTCAATTAATCTAACGATATGCGTTAAACACCATTGATTTATTTATAAAACTTGTTTTATAAGAGCGCATGTCGTGATCAACAAAATCGAAGGCCTTAGATAAATCATAAATGCTCGATAGTGGTACCACCAGAAAACGGCTAAGAGTATTAGGCATATAAAATCTAAATATAATGCCATCTCTTTTTTCCGTGTACACTTAAAAAGGATAGCAAGTATATCTTGTGAAATTAATAAAGCTTGCCTGCACGCATACAGTTTATCAAATCAACACATGAAATGTATGCAGGCATATTAAAACTTTTCTTAAGACTGGCAAGGAAAGATTCTAAGTTTAATGCGTCCTCATATATACTGTTGTCGAAATTGAAATCGTAGAGCATAGCTGGTCATCAGAAACATGCATATCTCACCTCTGAGTACCGGCGAAGACGGCTCTGGTGAGGATGAAGGGTCGGTACTGTCCGTCTGATCGGTCCAGCATGCCCTGGTGTGTACCGCTGATGTGTCGGAGTCCGTTCTCGTTGTGCACGTGTCTATGGAAGGAACACGTATTATTTGATATGCTGATTTTCTATAGAAACAAATACTAGTATAGTACGACACAACTTAGATGTCGCATCGGCTAAAGTCGTAAAACCGATCACATCCGAATTTAGTATGCTACGACAAATTATCAATATTTATTTCTCATGCGAATATGATCTTTGCACAAACGTTATATCTTGTAATTTCAAATGACCTAATATATTCGTCAATTTGACACTTCGATTTACATACACTTGCTTTCTCTGACGCGAGAATCTATAGCGACGAATAGCGTCGAATGGCGCGATAGAGAGCTATTTCTATTGGTCGTGTAAATCGGCAGTAATCAGTTTTATTTTTATTCCATTGCATTTTCCGATGCTACATCTAATTTGTGTCTTACTATACTTAATTTAATTCTACAGTATTATATATTATATATTTGAAATAACTTTTTTCTGTAACTTATGAATTAAAAAAGGTTTGGAAAACGTAACACATACTGTATGTGGAAAATATTTGATTTGAATTGAACATTTTGATAATGAAATTTAAAATATAGCTCCATAAAGCGTTACCTGTGTTCCCAGAATGAAGCGAGACCATCTTGTCCGTCTTGGGGAGCCTTGTAATGGCGACAGTCTTTGGGCATTGTGATTTCGGGTCCATTGAATACCTACACAAATATTTTTTTTTTACATTTCTATAATAATAAGAAGTAAATAAATAAATATGAGACAACATCACATACATTACTCTGATCCCAATGTAAGTAGCTGAAGCACTTGTGTTATGGAAATCAGAAGTAACGACGGTACCACAAACACCCAGATCCAAGACAACATAGAAAACTAATGGTAATCTACATCGACTCGGCCGGGAATCGAACCCGGGACCTCAGAGTGGCGTACCCATGAAAACCGGTGTACACACCACTCGACCATGGAGGTCGTCATAAGTGATGTATCCAAGGACAATAAAACCTTTTCCCTTGTCCAAGGAATATTTTATTAATATAAATATTATCAACCCTTAGCATCTCAGAACCCACAGATGACCATACAACAACAACAACAACAACAGCCTGTAAATTCCCACTGCTGGGCTAAAGGCCTCCTCTCCCTTTGAGGAGAAGGTTTTTGGAACATATTCCACCACACTGTTCCAATGCGGGTTGGTGGAATGCACATGTGGCAGAATTTCTATGAAATTTGTTACATGCAGGTTTCCTCACGATGTTTTCCTTCACCGCTGAGCACGAGATGAATTAGAAAGACGAATTAAGCACATGAAACAGCGGTGCTTGCCTGGGTTTGAACCCGCAATCATCGGTTAAGATGCCCGCGTTCTAACCACTGGGCTAGATGACCATAGATTTAACAATTCTATTAGAAAGTTTGTTGGTTAGTAAATTATAATAATACTTACACTTGGCTCGTTCATGTCATTCCAGATGTGGACATCTTTACTGGTACCGGGGAAGTTGTTGAATCTGAATCTCTCAGCGTAGTACTTTGTTACCTCCGGGTTGAAAAAGTCCAGGTACGAGGAAGAACCAGGCCAGCACCACCCTTGGGATATAATGGTTATTTAGAACAAGGTTTTGAACCCCTATGTTATGTAGCTATTTTTTTTTATGGAATAGGTTGGCGGACGAGCATATGGCCCACCTGATGGTAAGTGGTCTCCATCACCCATAGACAATGAAGCTGTAAGAAATATTAACCATTCCTTACATCGTCAATGTGCCACCAACCTTGGGAACTAAGATATTATGTCCCTTGTGCCTGTAGTTACACTCACCTTTCAAACCGGAACACAACAATATTGAGTACTGTTACTTGGGGGCAGAATAACTGATGAGTGGGTGGTACCTACCCAGACGGGCTCGCACAAAGCCCTACCATCAAGGAAATTAGAAACAAAATTAAAAACTTACATTAGACTATTCTATGGCAATTACTGTCTTATAATTTTCTTATACTCAGTACCTACCACAGATTAAATAATCAAATAAGTAATACCTTCATAGTCCTTTCCATCTTTATCCTTAACATATAGCCCTTGTTCTGTCGCGTCCTCGTGGACGAAGTAGCCAGCCTCCCGCTTGATGTGAGGGTCGATGATGACTATCAGCTTCCGCCCTTTGGCCGTGAGGTTCGCCACCATGTCCGAGGGATGAGGGAACTTTTCCATGTCCCATGTGAAATATCTATGACATTAAAAAAATGGAATAAATTACTTGTATAATAAATTACAAGAGCCGAGATGGCCCAGTGGTTAGAACACGTGCATCTTAACCGATGATTGCGGGTTCAAATCCAGGCAAGCACCACTATATATATGTGCTTAATTTGTGTTTATAATTCATCTCGTGCTAAGCGGTGAAGGAAAACGTCGTGAGGAAACCTGCATGTGACAAATTTCATAGAAATTCTGCCACATGTGTATTCCACCAACCCGCATTGGAACAGCGTGGTGGAATATGTTCCAAGCCATCTCCTCAAAAAGGGAGAGGAGGCCTTTAGCCCAACAGTGGGAAATTTACAGGCTGTTACTTTACTTTACTTTACTTTAATAAATTACTCATAATCCCTGTTAAGATTATAATTATTATTGAAATAGCCCAGTGAACATGATATGTGTATTAAATCTAAATAATTAAAATAGATTATTTCAATTAAGGTCAAAACCACAAGAAAAATAGTATAAGTATGTACGCTAGCACTGGCGGTCAGTGTCCAAAACGGATGCGTTGACAGGATAACATACGTTCTACTACTACGTGTCTACTTGTACTAGTGTGTTTAGTTCACGTGTGTGTTATGGCGAGCGTACGTATCTACTTGGATACGAGTGTTTTAGCGTAAGGAGCTTGCGACCGTGTATGTATGTATGTGTGTACGAGCGTGTGTGCGTGAGTTTGTAAGCGTGCGTGCGTTTGTGAGCGTGCGTGAGTCGAGATGGCCCATGGTTAGAACGCGTGCATCATAACCGATGATTGCGGGTTCAAACCCAGGCAAGCACCGCTGATTCATGTGCTTAATTTGTCTTTATAATTCATCTCGTGCTCAGCGGTGAAGGAAAACATCGTGAGGAAACCTGCATGTGACAAATTTCATAGAAATTCTGCCACATGTGTATTCCACCAACGCGCAATGGAACAGCGTGGTGGAATATGTTCCAAACCTTCTCCTCAAAGGGAGAGGAGGCCTTTAGCCCAGCAGTGGGAATTTACAGGCTGTTGTTGTTGTGAGTTGGTCGGCGTACGAGTGTTCGCGGGCGTGTGTGCGTGTGTTTGCGGGCATGTGTGCGTGTGTTTGCGGGCGTATGTGCGTGTGTTTGCGGGCGTGTGTGCGAGTGTTCGCGGGCGTGTGTGCGAGTGTTCGCGGGCGTTTGTGCGAGTGTTTGCGAGCGTATGTGCGTGTGTTTGCTCGCGTATGTGCGTGTGTTTGCGGGCGTGTGTGCGAGAGTTTGCGGGCGTATGTGCGTGTGTTTGCGGGCGTATGTGCGTGTGTTTGCGGGCGTGTGTGCGAGTGTTCGCGGGCGTGTGTGCGAGTGTTCGCGGGCGTTTGTGCGAGTGTTTGCGAGCGTATGTGCGTGTGTTTGCCCGCGTATGTGCGTGTGTTTGCGGGCGTGTGTGCGAGAGTTTGCGGGCGTATGTGCGTGTGTTTGCGGGCGTATGTGCGTGTGTTTGCGGGCGTGTGTGCGAGTGTTCGCAGGCGTGTGTGCGAGTGTTTGCGGGCGTATGTGCGTGTGTTTGCGGGCGTATGTGCGTGTGTTTGCGGGCGTATGTGCGTGTGTTTGCGGGCGTGTGTGCGAGTGTTCGCAGGCGTGTGTGCGAGTGTTTGCGGGCGTATGTGCGTGTGTTTGCGGGCGTATGTGCGTGTGTTTGCGGGCGTATGTGCGTGTGTTTGCGGGCGTGTGTGCGAGTGTTCGCGGGCGTGTATGCTTGTGTGTGTGACGCGTACTAACTTCTTGCGGTCGGTGTACTCGATGTCGAGCCAGATGGCGTCGGCGGGGATGTCGTTTGCGTCGAAGCCGTCGTCGACGGAGCGCACGTCGGCCTCGTCGACGTAGTTCCATCGCGACTGGTGGTAGGCCAGCGAGAATCTCTGAGGAGCAAATATTTTATTTAAAAAAAGTGTTTCGAACGTCGTTGACGATATAATAATAATAATAATAATAAAGCCATTTATTCCATATTTCAATATAACATTTCAAATGAAATTAGTAGTTTGTTAGTAAGTTTTCTTAATTTATTGTTAGTGTGGTTAGTCTCCATTGTGTGAAATATGGACCCCTTTTTGGGTAAAGGCCTCCTCCAGTTTTTTCCACGTCTCTCTGTCCTTGCTTACTGTTAGCCAGTCGCTCCCTGTGACATTGGTGATATCATCAGCCCACCGTTTTCTTGGTCTACCAACACTTCTCTTTCCCCCAGGGCCGTTCCATCTTGTGGTTTCAATAGTCCATCTTTTGTCAGTATATCGTGAGATATGTCCAGCCCACTTCCACTTAAGTGTGAGTGCATGTTTCAGAGCATCGTTGATTTTGGTTTTTTGTCTGATAGTTTCGTTCCTCACTTTATGTATTTTTCTGATTTTCAACATACTCCTTTCCATTGCTGTTTGGGTGGATTTGATTTTCTGCTTTGCTTTGTTTGTGAATACCCATGTTTCGCATCCATATAATAAGCATGGCAAGAGGCAAGTATCAAATACGATTTTTTTTAAATGCAATCCATAATGACCTTTTAGAATTTCTTTCTGAGACCAAAATTTTTTCCATGTAACATTAATTCTCCTTGTTATTTCTTCTTCGTTGCTAGTCCTGTTGAATGATACTTGTTTACCCAGATATATATAGTCTTGGACATATTCTATGTAGTCTCCTTTTATTATGATAGGTCGCTCATAACCGGATATAAACGGAGCTTTATTATAAAGCATTATTTAGAAGATATTTGAAATTAAGTAAGTTATTGGCAACCGGTATGGACTTATTAACTCCGTTTTTAATTAAAATTTTATATTCTCTCTATATTCAATGGAATGAAAAATATATGCATTATTATAGCGGCAAGATACGATGGCCGTTTTGACACATTAAAAAAGTGATGTGAAATGTAAATTTATTATCGATATAATATGTTCAAATCTTTGTTTTTTCGCAAGTAATTTAATTCAAGTTTTTGTTGCAAGTAGTATCTGATCAAAAAGGTTTAATAAAAAATAAAAAATAAATAAGTTTAAGTAATATATTCGAACGAAATCAATTTAAATCAAAAATTGGAATTAAAATAGATAAAATATTTACTGTCAACACAAATATAACACCGACTACGAGTTCGAGTGTGACGTACACGTTTACGCAAAAAAAAAAGTTATCTTCGCGGTACCCTAATATTTGTAGTATAGAAATCACATTCGATAAATTTTATGACTAACTGCACGTCACTATTGACAATAAAGAACAACAATTTGCTCGAACTCAACTCAAACTCAAAATGGCCATCATAGCGTGCCGCTACTATAAGTAATAATAAAATACAATTATATGTATCCGCTATATACACATAGACTTACGGGCGGCAGAGGCGCGACTCCGGTGAGTGCGCTGTACTGGCGGTACACGTCGGCCGGCTTGTCGCCCAGGAACACGAACACGTCGATAACACCCGCTTCGCTCATAAACCTGCACACATACACTTATCTATATTAATATTATAAATGCTAAAGCAACTGTCTGTCTGTCTGTCCGGTCGATAGTTAATTATAAAACAATTGAAGATTACAGGTTGTGTTGTCTTAAATTTCCGCGATTATTAAACATTAAAATAAAACTAGTTTAAACGGATTATCATCGCGTATATTCCGTAACGTAACGCGTATAACTGTAAAGTGCTCGAAACGTCGGGATGTTAAAAATAATTAACATACGCGATTAAAATCCGTTTAAACTAGTATTATTTCAAAGATTACAGGTTGTGAAAATACGTTCTGGTGATAATACTAATTTTCGGATATTGTTCACAATCGAGTCTTGTCATTCAATATATGAGCAAAGCGTCCTTTGCGTTTATTTGTATTTAAATATATTGTCATGATTCATCCCCCCTTTTTTCCATTCACGTATAGTGAAGTCGCGTCTCCCGTGGACCCCTGGACTACCTGGATCACTTACTGTGAAGTACTACTGTGAAGTAAGGGATTACCCTTCTTCCGACCTACCAAAGTGATCTAAGTAGAAACGATTTCATTATCAACCTGACAGAGAGATGAATTAAATAAAACTAATTATAACGGATGGATCGCGTATATTAATTATTTTTAAACATCCCGACGTTTCGAGCACTTTGCAGTGTTCGTGGTCACGGGTAGACTGAGATGACATTTGTCTATTTGAAGAACAAATCCGTTATCCGTTATAATCCGTTATAATTAGTTTTATTTAAATGTGTAATAATAGCGAAAATTTAAGAGAACATTAAGAGAGATGAATGATGCGTGCGACCAATGATTGAATAATAATAAATAATAATAATAAATAAATTTGAGACAACATCACATACATTACTCTGATCCCAATGTAAGTAGCTAAAGCACTTGTGTTATGGAAATCAAAATCAAAATCAAAATAAACTTTATTCAAGTAGGCTTTTATAAGCACTTTTGAATCGTCATTTTACAATTAAGTGAAGCTACATAGTGAAAATCAGAAGTAACGAAGGTACCACAAACACCCAGACCCAAGACACCATAGAAAACTAATGATAATCTATATCGACTCGGCCGGGAATCGAACCCGGGACCTCGGAGTGGCGTACCCTTGAAAACCGGTGTACACACCACTCGACCACGGAGGTCGTCAAATTGAATGATCCAAGAGTGGTAGGTGACCTGGCATCGACGCGTCGCTGGTGTCCGCCGGTGACGAGGTTGACGAGCGAGGACACGACGGTAGCGTCTGCGTAGTTGACGACGTCCACCCAAGTCTCCGCCGAGTTGTGCCAGAACACGCCCGCGCTGCGTTTCACTCTGCGGACAGAATACAATCTGTTATAACTCGTGTAAACCAAACAATTTAAATTGTCGTAGTAATGCGACCGAATAGAAAAGACAATGAAGCTGCATAGACGGTGGCTCCAACTAGTGAGCTACGCAGACAACTAGTAGCTCACTAGTTGGAGCCACCGTCTATGCCGCTTCATTGTCTCTTCTATTCGGTCGTATTATATCTTTATATTCACTCTCTCTTGCGTCAACTGTTATACTATGCTGAGTACTGACTGGATTACAAAATAAATCTCAGTATACCAATTTGATCTTTCTTATTTTCGCCCAATCCCATCGTAATTATTAATTCTTTTCCCGTCTTGATAATATCGTCCTTAAACTATAAAGGTGTTCGGGCAGCCTGTTCCCAAATAATGGGCTTGAAATGGATTTTACACCAATCTACAAACTTGACATTTCTTGACACTTGACGATTCTCCCTATGAATGCTGGTGGATTGGTGTATATCATCATAATTTAGGACAAATCAG
The DNA here is from genome assembly GCF_905220365.1 of Vanessa cardui. NCBI lineage: Eukaryota > Metazoa > Arthropoda > Insecta > Lepidoptera > Nymphalidae > Vanessa > Vanessa cardui. Next base: position 2,915,696 of record NC_061148.1, read on the forward strand.
CTGTTATTAATTGGAAGTCAAGCTTAAAAAAGTTAAAATTATTCAACTACCAAAAAACAACTCTTCCAAACAGCGCAAGGGAAACTAATGATGTACATTTAGGATATTTCCAACTCACCCATGAGAGTACAGAACTGGGATGGCTCCATAAATAGCCATCCTGCTGTCCAGTTCATATTCGAACACATCCAAGTTGTACAGCCTGTAGGGTTCCCCTGAAGTTGTCGTCTTCAGGTGGAAGTTATCCGTATGCTCTGGGATACCTAGAGGAGAAAATTTATACTATTACTTATAGAAATAAGCCTTTTTTATAATTATACAGAGTTTCTTTTTCATGCGATATATGGTAAACGCAGAAAGCATAAAGGGATTATATAGCATGATTTATAATACAAACTTAATAAAGTAAATAGGAATTTCTTTTAGAAGATGTGATAAAACAGATAGTTATATAAATGATTATGTCAAAGTTCCCTTTCAAGTTTTCCTTAAAGCAATTACCTACTGACTAACAGCAAAATAACGAACTAAACATAAGAAATGTGCTCATTACTAGTTTTAACAGAAAAGAGCCTACTTAAATAAATATTGAGCAACATCATACACATTACTATGATCCAAATATAAGTAGCTAAAGCACTTATGCCAAATCAGAAGCAACGACTTTACCACAAAAACCCAGATGCACGACAACATAGAAAACTAATGAACTTTTTCTACATCGGACTCGGCTGAGAATCGAACGCTACTTGACCAAAGAAGTCCTTAATAAGATTTTATATCTGGAAATTTCGGAAAAATATCCAGTGGTTTACCATAAACGTGGTCAGCATCTGGGAACGCGATGTCCAGAGAAATGGCTTCGTTGCCTCGAGGTTTGCTGTCGTGATGTGACTTGAAGTTTTCGCTCCATGTACCCTCTTCTTCCTGAAAAAGGAGTAAAGATTTTGACCTACGTTGATAAAGGTTACTTTCAAGACTCGTTATTTCCAATTCTAAAGTGATTTACATTACAGTTGTCAGCTCAGGCAAGCACCACTGTTACATGTGTTTAATTTGTCTTTATAATTCATCACGAGCACAGCGGTGAAGGAAAACATCGTGAGGAAACCTGCATGTGACAAATTTCATAGAAATTCTGCCACATGTGAATTCCACCAACCCACATTGGAACAGCGTGGTGGAATATGTTCCAAACCTTCTCCTCAATGGGAGAGGAGGCCTTTAGCCCAGCAGTGGGAATTTACAGGCTGTTGTTGTTGTCAGCTTTAAATTCGATGTCATGTATTGGTTACAAACGTGATAAATGTCATCTATAAACGTATTTATGTACATTTTCGCATAACGTTTTTTTATCTCAAATTTAACAATTTATCATGATAATATCAAAATGTATGTCTTTTTATTTGAAATTGCATAGATGCGATCGTTTCATTCCCAAAATATACACGAAGATTATATTATGTTTAACAAAGGGCATAAATCTGGATTCAACTGGTATTATTGTAATATAACACATACTTGGGAGATAACATACGTTCAAAGTAATGACCTCACGTACACTATTAATTAAATATAAATAAACCATAATTACTAATCATTAACCTTGTAAAGATTTTTTGAACAAATTTAAACTTTAACGCACATAAAATAAAGTTCATTTTCGTTATTAACAACTTTTATCTTAAAGTTATTTAATACAATTTAGTTAAAATGGGCTTTGTTACGGTGTAACTAAATATATAATAATAACATTAGTTTATTAATACAACTATCATCACTCTTTTTCGACCACAGCGTCTATTCTCAACCTTTCCCAAGACTGACATAACAGTGTACGAAGACCAAAAAAACTTTATTCAATATATAAGCATTAGTTTGTCAGAATAGGCGTAAGAAACTTAGAAGATTTTCCTCACTTTTCCCTTTCATAATGCGAAAGGAGCTGACAGTATGACGTAATCGGAAAATGTTGCAGACGCATGACTAAAGGTTTAAACGTACTTTCAGATCAGTAATGTAACCACTGCCTTTTCTTAACTTCAGACTTATGCCTTAGTTTAATTTAGGCTGTTACGGATAACTTTTCAGTAGAAAAAAACCCATAACATTTTAATAGCACGTTTTGTGTTTTGAATCCAAGATCTCATAATCCGCGGCCTTGTAACGAGCCACCAGATCAACAAGAAATATAAGCTATTTAGTAAAGCTAACCTTTAACGTATCACTGATGGAGAAAGTTATCTCAATGTAAGTATTAGTATTCTACTATGCTATCATTTGCAATTGTTAGAAAGTAAGACACATTGGCGAAGTTTGACCCTGATTTTTGCAATGCCCATGATTATGTGCGGTGATGACCACTCGATCAATCCATTACTCGCCAGCCTATCTTCCTATTTATTAAATAAAAAACTATAGCGTAAGTAATAATATAATTCATTGATGATATTTGCTAATCGAACAATGCATACGAGTGCAATCCCATTCCTAACTCAGATAGTGCCAAGTTACAGTGACCAAAAAAGTGCTGCCACAAGTTTAATGTATTAACTTATGTGTATGTATGTAGCATCGGAACTCCGGAACACATAATTTGATTTTGATATAGTTTTTTCCACTTGAAGGGTGATTTGATCGAGTACTTTATAAGCTATGATTAACGAAAATCTGTTTATCTGTCGTGTTGTATATTCGACAGATAACCTATTATATCTTTGATTTAATAAAAATAAATAAATCTGTTTTGATTCTGTAAACGCCACTCTTATGAGTTAAATTATGAAATTGACAATGCTCAAATTTATACGTATCCTTGCTATTCATTATAGACTTAAGCTTTGAAATAAATCTAGTTATAACTTATAACGGATTTGAATCGCGTATATTAATTATTTTTAACATCCCGACGTTTCGAGCACTTTACAGCGTTCGTGGTCACATCTACCAGTGACCACGAATGTATATATCCGTTATAAGTAGTTTTATTTCAATGTGTAATAATCGCGAAAATTTAAGACAACATTATAGATTTAAGCTTAATTTAAAATATGTACGTATGGTAATAACTCATTAATCATATTATAACATCAAGTTGACGGACACTGGTGAAATGATTAGTTCAACTCGTGTATTATAGTAAACTACTTCAGATAAACGACTGCTATCAGTCACGTATTGAGATAAATCATTAGTGCGTTGACATTAGGCCCGTCGAGAGTGAGCAATGTATGACCTGACATGGCTTAAAAAGCCATAGTGACTTATCTAAAATCTCTTATATAAGGTTTTTGGGCAACTTTTAATTAATTTTCACGTCACGTTTAGAAAATCAAATTTGTCTCCGACTACGTTGCTCCAGTTGTATAGAGCGATATATTAGTAACAAAACGTACAACACATATTTTAATATTTTCTATATATTTAAAACCGTATAACTATAGAGCAAAATGAGATGAGAGAGATGTTTCATATCAACCCGATTAACAGTTATTGCGCATAATGGAAAAAAAACAAAGCATATATTCTTATTATATCATCATGAGAGACACGTGTTTTCATTGCTGAAACTATTTTTTTAAATGACAACTTAGAATAAGTATTTTTTTATTGTATAGGTTGGCGGACGAGCATATGGGCCACCTGATGGTAAGTGGTCACCATTACCCATGCTGAAAGAAATATTAACTATTCCTAGCTATTTATGGCGTATTGACGATTTACGTCAATACGCCACTAACCTTGGGAACTCTTAATAATGTCCCTTGTGCCTGTAGTTACACTGGCTCACTCACCCTTCAAACCGAAACAGAACAATACTGAGTACTGTTGTTTGGCGGTAGAATAACTGACTAACTGGGTGGTACCTATCCAGACAGGCTTGCACAAAGCCCTACCGCCAAGTAAGTATAAAAAGTTCTTGTCGATAACACTTTAAAACATTTCGTTATTTAAACTGCCTGATCGTTTGAATTTGTATAGTTTAAAACATGCTTCATACGAGACAATAATGACATTGATTACACTGATGTTTTAAACGGCAGTTAATTTGTGAATAATGTTTTTTTTAGCTACTATAACAATTAACTTGAGGCGAGAGTGACCACTTATCTCGTATCTCCAATCACTGGTGGATTCAACAGCAAGCTGAGTAGACTTCAACTTGGGTCGGCAAATTTGTGGGCGGGAAATTTAAGGACCAATTTATTTTTTATCTTTGTGGCAACTGAGAGAACACGAATATCTCATTTAGTTTAAAGAAGGACTTTTCAAGACACCTATGACTTTACATTCGTGTCAAAAAAAACATTTTTAATAGCTAATGTGTTTTCTTTAAATTTAGATTTTTCCCATTGTCGATGATCATCAGATTATCAATAGAACTAGGAACGTTTTTTTGAAAATTCCTATAACTTTATTTGAAGGCTTTAAGTACCTATCGATTGTATGAGTTATATTAGTATGTTTTTGTTTACAACATTGATACGCGGTCAGTCAAACTGACCACCTGTTGGTAACTCGTAACGTGACTGGATACAAAACCAGTTGCGATATCAACCCCTGCTATATTCGCCAATTAAACCTGAATATCCCAAAAGATTCGACAGATGTCGCTTTATGTAAGCAAAGGGGTAGTTTTCGAGTTGCGAATCAACGAAAACTTTGCCGCTAGATGTCGTTTTGCCAAAAACGAACATTTCTAAATCGCGATGGCTAAATTTTCGCGCAAATGATGACCTTCCTCCGAGGATCGTCTGTGAGTTGCTCAGTTCAACATCAACACGTACGTGTAGATGAAATGCCAGTCGCAATGATGACAGTGGGGCAACAACGATGGCCAGAACGTGAGATGGACGATGGCACAGCCGTCAGTCTTCGATGATCGTTCACCTCTTACCGTGATTCGGTTCTGGTTTGAGGTGATGTTGCCGTCTGAGCGACTTTTTTAACCCCTTTTAAATAACTTATACGACACTAGTAGCGTGTTTATGACACGAGGTAATGAATATTCATATAAATTGTCCGTCCTATACAGCAAAGACTCTATTCAACTCGATTCGTCAGCTGTACTTTTATTTAACAACAAGTATGGTGCGACGTTATAACTCGTTTTAATTTCTAACTTTAATATATAGTTTAGTTAGGTGAAATAGAATTACAGTGTAAACTCTTTATGACGATAAATTCTCTATAAAGTAGAAGTAAGTACGACTTGGTTGGTTACAAAAAATGTCACACAAATCGGACTATATGTGTAAAAATAATTTATAAGCATATTTTATCTATTTCGATTAAGATTCGATTGATTTACTTCTTTTTTTTTTGTTCACTCCATATAACGATAACTCTATAACGACAAAAATTGCTCCTTTGAAATTCGTTATATTCAAATTACAGTGTAAACTCACTGTAATTTGAATTAGCTCTTTAATTCGTACAGTGTTAATTCTACTAACATATAACGATCGTGAAACGTTTAATTCATCCAAAATTACTGTAAGGTTCTGAATGATTTTTATAATATTTCAAATACATAAACGACTTGAAAATATTTCATATCACAAAAAGTTACATGCAAAAAGTTTTAATTCAAACAAAAACTATAACCCTACCAACCGTTTTTATATGACATTGTAAACGTATCCCAACAAACATTTTAAAGGTCGCCACAACGTGCCACCAACAACTTTTGGTTCTATAAGCTGGTCGCCATTACGCCGCTATAACGTCGACATCACCAAGAAAAGGCCCATTTTATACGACTTAGTGTCCTATAAGAGTCATGTAGTGGTCGCATAAGTTACTTTTTGGTCGCATAGTGGTCACATAGTGGTCGTATAGACGTCGTGCGGCAGACTTATAGTGTTTATTACCGCTGCTTTACGACATTTGATCGAATAGCAGTATCCAACACGCTTCTTATCTGACTATATTTGTTGTCAAATTGACTGGATAAAATATTAATTGTAAATTGAATTTGAAAGCTGTCACGAACAAACTTCATTGATATTGAACATTATTTTTTATTTATTCATCAATGTGTTTACTTCCAAACTCAAGTTCACGGAATATTGATCTGATGGGAAATTAATTTGATCGAGTATAATGCGCTAGTTTTAACTATGTAATGAACGGGCTAGTGTAATTCATTAAATAAATAATATTTTATTGAGATTTTTTAAAGTAAGTTATAAAAATTACCTTTACACGACTTAAAGTGCAGGAAAAGACTTTTATACAACTTCTAAACGACGTTTCAATTTATGTCATTATTGGATTTGTAAATATTCCGCCATAGAAGACGAAATTAGAGTTCAGTATTTAAAACCTTGCTATTTTAAATAACTATATATATATATATATATATATATATATATATATATATATATATATATATATATATAATATTTTTTGGAAAAAATATTTTATTTATACTATCACGAAGCATATCATTTTCATGGGCTTCATTTGTGCTATCATAATCGGAACTATCACTAATACACAATCTAGCTTTCTTCCACACTCCCCGTTCAAAATCAACCACCTTTTGTTTTTCTCGTGCCAGGAGTACCAGCTTGACACACCACGCCACGAGAAGAAGTGACGGGAGTCCCACAATACGGTGTCAAACTCAAACTCAAACTCAAATATCTTTATTCAATATAGAAGCATTACACTTTCTTATTGATGGTCAATTGAAACACTACCACCGGTTCGGAAAGAAAATACTCTGACCTGAGAAGAACCGGCGAAAGAAACTCAGCGGGAAATTGAAATAAAAAAAAATGTATTTAAAAATCAAAACCGTACTAAATATTATTATTTCAACTAAAATTATATAAGTATATTTAAAAAATCATGACAACTGTTATAGAACCACTAAATGCACTTTCTGCGCTTCGATTAATATTACGTTGCTTAGAACTCTCTAAATTTTGTACGGAACCATCTCCAATTGATCGACAGGTAACTTGTCGCGTACTTATATTCGATGTTAATACAATTGGAGTTAAGAAATGATGCATAATTTTTTTTAACTTTCCTCTTAAAGTGGCCACTTTTTACATATTTGCCCAGCTTTTTCTATCCATTTCAACTATGTAATATTATTTTTACAAAGATGCAAATGAATGGTGGTGTATGTAATATTTAGTGTATTTTAAAACTCTTATAGGACATTCAGTCGTATAAATGTCGTGAAAAAGTCATATTGACTTAAATTCGTATAGGAGTTTTATAAGTCACTCTAATACGACTATAAGCGGTATAAAAGTCGCAAAGACGTTTCTACTGCCACAACGCTAGTTACACGACTAAATACTGTGTAATAGTCGTATAAAACAGTCGTATAGACGTTTCTACGACGTTTTTACACGACTATAAGTCGAATAAACTATAGGCGGCACTAAGTCGAATAAAAGAATAAAACGACTTCTATACAACGCTTATACAATTACTAGTTGCGTAATTTCTTCTTATACGACTAAAATGTTTGTTGGGATGTAGCATTAAATAGTTATTTTAATCAGGTTTTCAATCAACATAATGTGTTCTAGCCAGCGTGTCGTTATGTACGTAAAACCTTCTACGCCGGATCAAGGTCATTGACATGTATTTATTATACACACCACCCAGAGCACTAACTCTCACCAAAATCAGTATCGTGCTCTCCATAGTGCAATAATAATTACAAAGCAACAACAGATATTAACTAATATAAAAATAGAAATAGAAATATTTCCCACAAACCACACAAACAAATATCACAATTACATAATTTTGCAAAGACATAAACATTAAACATACATACATATAATTTTTTTTTTTACTAATAAAATGAAGCAGCAGCTTTAAACATATTATTTTAAATTTACATTATTATAATCATATATACTGAATATTTAATCACCTAGTGTAACGGAATAAGATGCCTATTGCATAATATTTCCATATTGCTTTAAAAAGAACTTTTAATAAATTAATCTTTTTAATGTAACTTCGATTGGCATACTATATTTTACGTCACACAAACTCTTAATAAAAAAAAACTATAATGATACTAGGAATTGGCGTATGACCTTCAACGTTCTATTTTAAAAACATTAACGTAAAAACACACACACACACATAAGACTGCCAGGAAACTCATTATACTCACAAGTATGACTTTAAGTCAGTCTAGAACACCACTACATTGACAGATATCATCACAAACAATTTTCTCTGTCGTCCTCACAGACGCTTTCAGAATACATTTAAATGGAACTTTAAAATTGAGCCATTTCTTAGTTAAAACTAGTAGTAACCCGCGACTTCGCTCGCGTTTAAGGGGCCAACACCCTTGTTAAGCAAAAAAGTAAAAGTAAAGTAACAGCCTGTACATTTCCCACTGCTGAGATAAGGCCTCCTCTTCCATTAAGGAGAGGGTTTGGAACATATTCCACAACGCTGTTCCAATGCGGGTTGGTGGAATGCACATGTGACAGAATTTCGATGAAATTAGACACATGCAGGTTTCCTCACGATATTTTCCTTCACCGCCGAGCACGAGATGAATTATAACACACAAATTAAGTACATACTCGTACATATATATAGTGGTGCTTGCCTGGGTTTGAACACGCAATCATCGGTTAAGATGCACGCGTTCTAATCACTGGGCCATATCAGCTCTCAGGAAAAAAGTAGTAAACTATATCGTTCCTTAGACTTTATGAATGCTTCCCACCAAATTTCATCAAATTCAGTTCGTCGGTTTGGTTGTGAAAGAGCGACAGAGACACAAACAGAGTTTTTTTTTTTTTAATAATATATAAATAAATGAGTCAATATCACATTACTCTGATCCCAATGTAAGTAGCTAATGCACTTGTGTTATGGAAAATCAGAAGTAACGACGGTACTACAAACACCCAGACCCAAGACAACATAGAAAACTAATGATAATCTACATCGTCTCAGCTGGGAATCGAACCCAGGACCTCGGAGTGGCGTAACCATGAAAACCGGTGTAAACACCACTCGACCACGGAGGTCGTCGTTACATTTATATAAAACAAGAGAAGACAAACAAAAGCGACACTCACGACTTCGCCCTCGTCATCATCACCGATTTTCTCCCTCCTCACCCTCAGAGGCTCGACGACGAGCTGGCTGTTGTCGTTCAATATCACAGCCGTCTCGCCATTCACATCGAGGAACTCTATCTTGAGAGGTTCTGATGTGATGATCACTTTGTGGCCTTGCTCGTTGGCCAGTACCAGCTTACCGTTGGAGTTCGATACCAATTTCAATCTGAAATATAATAAGACTATTAGACCAGCACTTAGATTAATATATAAATGTCGCAACATCAGATAATTAAATATGCACTTTGATTGTAATGAATTCGTTAAGATTTGATTCTGTATGGCCAGTTCTAGATCTTTGTCATGTTAGAAAAACAAGCTTATGTGCTTAATTTGTGTTTTTAATTCGCCTCAAGTTTTGAGGGTAGCTGCATGCATCAAATTCTGCCACTTATGAATCCACCAACAAGCGTTGGGAGCAGCGAGTGAGGTGGAATAAGTTCCTAAATTTCTCCTCATAGGGAATTAAGCCTTAGCCCAGCAGTGAGAGATTTACAGGCTGTTACTATAATATGCGACTATAACTAATCGGCGCGTAATCTTCCCTAGATGATTATACCATATTTTTTTTAATATTCAGTTATTCATTCCCACCTTTTTCCTCATTTTTGTGCGCCTTTAGTTACTTAAAAATTAAGTTACTTTAAATAGACACATTTTATTGAAAATTTAAATTCTCAAATATTTTTCCCTGAATTAAAACGAAACAATTTATCTTGTAAGTTAATCTAAAAATGTAATGTTTATCCTTTTAAGGTCTCAGTCGCGCAACTAGTTGTAGATGTTGATATTTCCATGTATTATCATTAGACCTTTGTGACACTTTTACATGTAACAATGAAATTGAACTAAAATAATACTTCGATAATACAGTTAGGACAACATGTTAATCCAGAATTGTAATAATTAAGTGATCAGATAGTTTTTGATTAAATCTGCATGATCATGAGAAATCAGGCAAGTAAGGTAGCTTCGAGTAACAGGGTGGAGAAAGGGAGGATGTTTGCAATTGGAGATTCAGTAAAAATCAATAAAATTATAAATGAAATAGTAAATTAACAGCTTGATAGTTTCGACCAGCAAGGCTAGAGCCTCTTCTACATTTGAAGAGAAGTTTTATAGGTTATCTTGTGATGATTCTGCAAAGCGGCAGTTTCACATCTGACACATTCAGTTTTCCTTCACTGATAAGCATTTGCATGCATTATAAACACACAATTAAGCAGTTGGAAATAAGTTTGCCTATGCTTTAAACCCAAGTTCACTATCACTGGGCCATTTCAGTATATAAACAATACCTTACCAATACACAATCAATAGTACTGTAATATGTAAGTAAAAAAAGCTTACCCATCTCCAGTAGGTTCCCCACCCAACGCTAGTTCTGGTCGGTACCGAGGGTACAATGGATTTGCTTCATCTAATTCTACCCGGAATGTACTATCCGCCAAAGCTGTCAGTTTCAATGCGTAATGCCACTGGAACAATGTTTCTAATAGAGCTTTTCATCCTATTTACTACATTATCAATATTTTTTTATATGTTTAGGAAACTCATTTTAAAACACTATAGTTACAAGACATTTGATAGACTATTATAGCCACAGGATGAATAAGTATTTCATCGAAATTGTTTTATGAAATAAGATATATTAATAAAGATCCATTTAAACTAAATTATTATATTATTATTATTATTCTTTGCATGTTAGTATAAAATTTGCTCCTGCTTAATTTATCTTCGCCCAATAGGCGAAGATAAATTAATTTAGTCAATGAAGTAAATGAAGTTATCAAATTAAAAGGTGATCAATAATTGAATTTAGATTGGGCGATAGACCTGTTTACACATAAAGGCGTGCCCCACCACATTAAATTATTACCAGTGTGCTTTAGAGACCGGTGAGAATGTGCATGAGGACTTCAAGTAACAATGGCAAAAAATATGAATTAGATTACATTTGTTATTTCACTAAAAATATATAAATTAACAAAGAGCTAATGTTCATGTGTGAATAGATGTACATGGATTGGGCAAAATGGACAAATATGTTTGATATATAGTTAATTTGTATCAAGCTGTTCTAAAATTTCTCATACAAAATTAACAATTAATTTTTATCATGTTTTATGATAAATTTTTGAAAGATTTTTAACAATATATTAAGCATAGCAATTTGGCTGTTTCAAATTCTGAACAATTTTCATTGTTATTATATCACATATCTAATAAAAATAACAAAGATTGCCACTTTAAATATATAGCAAATGAATTAATGTAACAATATATTCAGTTGAATTTAGGAATTAATAACATGAGTCACTAAAACCAATCTAAAGTACTTCAAAATATATGCTTTCTATTTTTTATTAAAATATTTATAATAACTTACCAAAACATTTTTCTTTTCTCCTTCAATGTCCACGGTTACGACCTCAGCCGAAAGAACATTTCCATGCACAATAACTGTGTCTAAATTTAGAGAATACTGAGATTTTTCTGGTTTGAAAGGCCGAAGGCGCTTACAAAATCCTGACTGTTCACATGTCTTGAAATTATTTCTATCAACGCATAAAGTACTGCTTATTGTTAAGACCAGAAGAAGACAGAGTGCCTTCATCCTAAAAAAAAGTATTATTTACACGTTAAATTTGATAATAATGCCACACGAAGACCGGTCTTTGATGTGGTAAAGTTACATTGAATTATAAGGCATACCTGACGTCAATTATATATATTCTTTTTTTAAATTTGTTTTAATATTCTTGCGATTCTTTTTCACAATAACATTGCACTGTGGAGGTGAAACTGTATTAGTTATAGCTAAAAATTGCACTAAACGCACGCCTGCGTTACGTGGAGGAATTTCGTTTGACAATTTTCATATCACAAAAAATTATGTAAGTGTTGCTACTTGAAACATAAATAAATTTTGAGGTGTTAAGTTACTTGTTACTAAAGTCATACCATCGTCAAATTATTATACACAATTATTTTCAAGCTCTTATAATACATTTTATTATAAATATTATTAAGCCTGTATCAAAAATACACTTTTAAATAAAATTAGGAAGTTGGAAAAATAAAACTTGCTTTTTAAATTGTTTTTATTTTTCAATTTTTTGTTTTATATTATATATATTACTTTTTATATTATATATTACTTTGAGCTTAGCAGTTTAGAACTTAAAGTTAAAGCTTTGTTACCTGTGCTCTATGGATTGATATTTTTACGTATATACGTTCGTACGTTTTGTTAAGTTCCTATTTAAAAGTAGTCATTCAGTTATAATTATTTTTTGTTATAAAATAAACTATTTGTATATTTGTACAGACCTGAGTTTTTTGGCATATATAAAGTTGATTTTTTTTTAGTATTGAATATCTTTTTGGCATTATGTATTAAAGTCAATGTCATAATAATATCATAGACAAAATTCTGCAAAATATTAGGAAATGATATTGCTGCCGGTATCCGTTAGTTTGGGAAAATATTTTCCAAGTTTTGTACGAATTACTGCTTGTAGTTTTCAACAACATTGTTTTTATTCAGTGACTAAAATGTCTCAGCAACCAAAGTGGGAAGTTGAAAAATCAAGAATTCTATCTTTATCAGCAGATGATAAAAGGAAATTATATAAATTCGACGATTATATTATTGTTGATAAAGTTGACCCGTGGTCAATATACGTCGTTAAAAACAAGGATGTAGAAACGAAAAAGCATACCAATGAAGATCTTACCGAATTCAGAAAAATTAAAATAGATTCCGCTAAAAATAAAGAATTAAGCGAGAAGGTTTCTATATTCAAAGGCGATATAACTAAATTGGAGGTATTATTAAAAATACGAATCAATTAAAATTGAGTACAGGTGAAAATATTTTATGTATTTTTTATTTCAAGGTCGACGCAATCGTAAATGCTGCTAATTCTCGATTAATTGCTGGTGGTGGTGTTGATGGTGCCATACACCGAGCCGCTGGACCGTTACTACAAGTAAGAGTTTGTTCATATAAAATGTCAATTGAAATAGCTTCAAAAAGTTTTATGTGTGATAAAATTGATGAGACTACCTCCATGGTCGAGTGGAGTGTACACCGGTTTTCATGGGTACGCCACTCTGAGGTCCCGGGTTCGATTCCCGGCCGAGTCAATGTAGATTACCATTAGTTCTCTATGTTGTCTTGGGTCTGGGTGTTTGTAGGACCGTTGTTACTTCTGATTTCCATAACACAAGTGCTTCAGCTACTTACTGTATCATTGTAATGTATGTGATGTTGTCTCATATATGTATTATATTATATTATTATTATATTATTATTATATTATTATTAAAAAGACATTAAGACATACATTACATAGTTCTAAAGATTATGCCATATGATAATGCCCCCTTAATTAGATGTATATACAAGAAAATAGAAAAAAAAAGCAATTTGACGGAATCAATATTTTATTATTATTAATCAGACGGAATTAATTTATAATATATTCAATATTAATTTTCAAATTACAGGCAGAATGCAATACCTTGGGAGGTTGCCCTACGGGTGAAGCAAGAATCACAGGTGGATACAACTTGCCTTGTAAATGTAAGTATTAAATATTGGATATTTATGTTTTTATTTGTAATAAGACTTGGTCTTTTCTATGCAATTCCTTTCAATATCTAAAGAGATTTCAGAATCAAGATTATTTGAATGGGGTATGAGTTTTTTAAATTATTTATAATTAAGTAAATTATCACACTGGAATACCAGATGATAAGTGGCTACCAGCACCTAATATGGAATTAAGCGGGAAACTAAATAATCAAACTGAATAAAAGCATACTAAGAGTACAGAGTACAGAGTGAAAAGCTGATACCAAAATTTATGTACTTTGAAGCATCTATAGTGTTGTTTGTGTTCATAGTTGAATTTCAGTTTATCTTACTAGGTGATGGGCTTTGTCCAAGCTGATCTAGATTGGTAACACCCACCAATCAGATATTCTAATGCCAAACAGCCATGTTTAGTATTATGATTGAGATTGAAGGGTAAGTGACGAATATAACACAACAAATATCAATGGTTGGTCCATCTTGACCTCTTACCACCAGGTAACCCATTTGTCTGTCTCCCTATATTATTAAAAAACAAGATGATTTTTTTTTACAGATGTGATTCATACTGTTGGACCTCAAAATGGGTCAGCACCAAATCTTCAATCTTGTTATGAGAAGAGCCTAGCATTCCAAAATCAATATAAATTGACGTCTATTGCTTTCCCTTGTATATCTACTGGTATATATGGATTTCCTAACCGTCTTGCTGCACACATTGCTTTAAGAACAGCAAGGAAGTTTCTCGAAAATAATAAAGATCTGGATAGAATCATATTCTGTACTTTCATGCCCATTGATGTAGATATCTATGAAACATTGATGCAATTGTACTTTCCCATTTATGAAAAAAACTTGGAAGAATCTTAACAATATGGAGAGTTCTTATAATTATATAAAATAAACCTCATCTCTGGTTTGTTTATGATTTATTATTTATGCAATATATCTATGTTATTCGTACAATTGTTAATAAATGAGTAAATTGAAAAGGTCCATACTGTTTTTTAATTTAAACTTTCCTATAACATTCCAATGTTAAAATAATCATAATTTAACTGCAATTATACGGTAATTTTTACACACTTGGTGGAACTCAAATATGATGTTAAAAAGCGGTTTATTTAATTCAATAGCAACAAAAATGCATGCTTGCATATTTATAAATTATCTATGTGTCATAGATAGAATACAAAATAGTGACATTTGACATATTAAGAAATATTAGATGTCACTTGAAACTGACACACAGAAGAATTGCAAATTATAATTACGTTTTACAATCACTTATTTTAGTTATTCATTATATAAAACCAAACAGTTTAATTACAATTGTCGTATATGGCGTTTGAGGTGCATTAGAACTCATTTTTCCATTTGTTTATAATTGATACTTAGTTATAAGTACGGTAAATAGAAAAGCAGATTTCATTATTTACGTCAAACAAAATATAAACAGATCTGTGTCATTTAAACATTGAAATGTCTGCAACAAGTGCTTTGGAAAATAACGAAGATCTAGAAAATGTTCCGCTGGTCAGGATGGAGGACGTACAACCAGACAGAAGTTCAGAAATGTATATAGTGAATAAAAATGAATTGTTAGAAACTTGTGTTGTTGACGATGCCCATTATGAAGACGTCTGTGTTAATGATGAAGAACTCGAAGAAGACTCGAATATAGGTAGTATGGTGTCTGTACAATCTGAAGAGATTATTGGAGTTGAGGATAATGATAGTCCCGAGCTCATAGTGCCAGAAGTTCTAACTCCTGTGACACGGGAAGTTCCGTTGGTTCGTATATGAATAGGTTTTTCTCATAAATTTGAGGGCTTTATAATATCAGTAAAAATAAAAAAAATGCTCCATATATTTCATACTAGTCATATGTTCATGTATATTACATTTACTATTACCATTTTTCTTCTGTGTTGTATCTAGATTTAGTTTAATTTATCATTGGTAGATCAATTGATATATTTTTCAATGACATGACATTCAATCTAAGGCTAAACTCTAATCTTAGAAAGAATAACGATAAACAAAGCTTAGATATACATATTAATTCCACACAATTTAGATAATAACTCCATAGCCTTATTATATATTATTGCTTCTATATTTATAAATTTATTTTGCTTAACCAAGCTGTAATTGGAATTTCCAAATTTAATGTGCTGCCTATATAAACAACATTTAAAACATAAATTTTATATAAATCCATGATTAATATCATAAATCTAATTGTTGCATCAATTATAAGTTGCTTTTTGCCTTTTTGTGGTGTAATACAACATTTTTATAACCACGCAGTAATTATATAAATAGATTATAAAATAATACAATAAAAAAAAAAAACTTACAATATTAAATCATGTATCAACTTGTATATATCAGTACCCAAAGAATGTATTAATTGAAAAATATTTAGCATTAAATCATTCAAAAATATATTTTACAGACCATAATAGTAGAAAGGGCTGAAGTTAAACAAAATCCGGACAGCTGGCCGACATTAGAAATACTTCCTGGAGGAGTAATCAAACATGCCGAGAAATACGAAGGAGACTTAGCAAGTCTCTATCAAAGCGGAGATATAGAGAATGAAGGCGAAGATCTCATGTATGCATGTGCAAAATGTCCACAAAGATTTAAATTTTTATTTTGTTTGGTCAAGCATGTGAAATGGCATGAGGATCAAAAGAAGAAGGAAAAAGCACCCGATATACATAAAATCAGTAAGTATTTTTATATATTTATAAAGAGAAAACACACTCATACAAAAAAAATAATATGTTGTGTTACTTAATCGCAAGAAAGCGATTAATCTAGAAACCAAAACCTTATTCGTAAGCACTGGTAATCTTGCCATGTCAGAAGATATTTGCAAATTCCATGCAATTTTCTTATAGTTTTCCTATGTTGGTCACACAAACAGTTTTTGATTAATATGCCTATGTTTAAAATAAAACATTATTTGACTGTGCTGCTATAACAACTTAAATTTTCGGGAACAAAGCTTTGTTGATATTCAAAATTTGGTTGTTTCTTTAATATGAAAAGAAAACCATAGATTTAATTACAACATAAATTCAAGGTCAAATATGATTTGTTAATTGTACTGATGCTATCGCAGTAAGCTAAAGACTAGCAAATCTTGAGATTTATGCTTTATTTGCTGGCTATATGTTACTGAGAAAACTGTAAATAAAAAATAGTTTCAGGCAGGTTCTTCTATGGTTAGGATGTTTTGTTTTCTCAACCTGTGGTAGGTTTAACTGAAAGATCTTAGTTTTATGCTTCTTTATTAAAATAAATAAATTTAAATCTATCTTTATTTAGTTGGTCAAGGAATTTGTATCACTTAGATAATAATAACGTGGTTAAATATAACTTATTTTATCTTTATGGTTTTTAAGTTGTCAAGTACTTTATTAAAGAAATTTGTTTATTTTTTTCAGAATCTTCTGAGAAAAATTATATCTGTCTTCACACAAATAAAAGAAAAGTCATATCAAAATTAAAAACAAAGTGTAAGGTACCAAAGAGGTCATAGCTATAGTTACAATATTGAAAAAAAAAACTTACAACTATTTTAGTTTAGTTAAATTTTGATGAGCGTCCAAATAATATTGAGATGTATATTTATAGGCCTTTAATTGTAGTAATTAAATTTATAGATTTACAAAAAGGCATTATTATAATTTTCAAAAGTTTTATGAAATTGGATGTTTAGAAGTTATATGTTTGTTATGACATTATTAAAGTTTTGAGAATCAGATTTTACAACAAATATTTTAGTCAAAAAGTGAAAATTTTAAAGCAACTAAATCGTTTTTATTTCTGTAGTGTAGTATAAGCATTTAATCACAGTAATACAATGATTTGTCGTTTTATAAGGAAACAATAGCACAAGTAATTATTGGAAACTAAAATATTTAAAAATGTTTTTATGTGAAGATATTATCTATTTTCTTTTTTTTAGTTTTATCTATTGCAAAGATATATTATAAAGTATCTTTTTCAGGTATCATTTGTTGAACTGATACATATTTATTTATAGTAGAGAGATATTTTATTTTATTTTTAAATTAAATCATTAAAGAAAATTTAAAGCAGAAGAATTTATAAATTCATATTTAGTTGAATTATTTACTTATACATATATATGTTTTATGTTGCACAAATAAACTAAAATCAACAATATAATAAAATTGCTTAGAGCTTAAAAAGACATTTTGAGGACCTTTTAGAATAAACTTTGATTAATTTAAAATTAAGAAAATGTGCATAAGTATATCTCTCTATTTTATTTAAACAAATAATAATATAAATTTAAATAAGCAATTTGTATTCAAAGATGGAAAATTTAAGTAATTTTTAATGTTACTGTAATAAATATTTGATAGCTTTTTTAAAAAAAATTACGTTTTTGGTTGTTGAGTGTCTGTAGTAAGAGATAGTGTTATAGATAATGTTAGTCTAGCGCCACGAATAACCGCATCATATTATTATAAGGATAATGATTTTAAAAATAGCATTCCAGTGTGAATGATGTGTGGTATGGGCGTAATTGAAGTTATAATTGACAAAATTTCAAACCTGGAATAACAGTTTTGTATGGACATCGAAGAATTTTTATATTTAAGCATAAGTTTCACACATTTAAAATGTTTTTAAATTCTGGAAGGGAGGGTAAAGAATGTATTGATGTTTCTTTTTAAATATTTGATGCGGTTCTATTTGTGAGTGTGTTAAGAAATAATCGCAAGACCTCCCGAACATCGAGCGCTACCAAGAATTACCATACCGTGAGAAATAATCACACCATGCATTCCTTGAAGCTACCACCTGTTGCCAGCGTCGCTGCTTTGTTTCGCAAGACCTCCCGAACATCGAGCGCTACCAAGAATCACCATACCGTGGGGACCATTCAGTGATTTACCGATTTCGTATATAAATATGTAATTCAGACTACAGAACTTCACTTTTTGTTCTAACATCGAACAGACTGTCACGTATATTATAAATTAGAAATAATTAATTGTTAAATTAAATTATTTAAATAAACGTATAAGTTAAATTCGTTCGGTTTCATTCTGCATCCTCAACGGCAGCCCTACGTAATTGGCGCAGTCGGTAGGATGCTCGCGGAACGTTTCGCGTAGAAGATTTCCGTAATCGCGTGAAGCCCCGCCGTAGCTTGTCTAGCTGCTGCATCCGTAGCATCCGAATCTACGAGTAGTGCTGCACGAGAGGTATCCAGACATCGATAACGCAGAGAGACCGAAACATGTTCATGTGAGTACACTAGATTCTTTTTAGTGGTTGCTCAATCCTAGCCTAACTAACCTGTGTGTTAATAAAATTTGCCAAGATTTTTCATTTAAGAAAATCGAAGGAACCTAGGATAGTTATTAGTAGTAGGCAAACTTTCGTAGATAATAGAAGAGATATTAGTTTAAGTAGTATAGAAGAACAAACGGAAATGTCTGAGTTAGACACCATTTATAAAGCCTTAAGGTTGGTACCCGAGTTCGACGGGAACCCAAATGTACTTACTAGATTTTTAAAATTATGTGATCAATTGGTAGGACAGTTTTGTAGTGACAGTAGTAGTGAATTAAGTAGGTGTGCTCTTCTCAACGGAATTCTTAACAAAGTAACAGGCTCTGCTGCTCGCTTAATTAATTCTAATGGGATTCCATCCGACTGGCAAGGCATTCGAACTGCTTTAGTGAACAACTTCGCGGACCAACGAGATGAAACCGCTCTATATAACGATTTAGCTATTTTATCGCAAGGTTCAAAATCCGGGAACCCACCCCCTACGAACTACTTTAAATCTAAAGAAGTAAATTACAATAGTTTCATTGACAATTCTATATACGATGAATATGCCGATTATTACGATCCTTATTTAACAGAGCACCTATTGCAGGAATATATACTAGATCACCGTAAGCGAATGTTAAAGGTATACGAAATCATTAATGAAACCGCCCTTCAGCGTCGTACTGAAATAACCGAGAACATTAATAGAAATGGCATAAAAAATAAAACATATGCACCTGATCAACGAATCTATGTCAGAAATCCCCTAGCTAATAGACAGAAATTAGCTGCCCGCTATACGAACGATACGGTTGTAACAGATTTACCTATACATATTTATACAAAGAGAAAGAGAGGACCCGTACCCAAGTCGCGCCTGAAACGGGTACCTAATCTCCGGAAATTTAGATTATACGGACGCACTAAAGTACGAAAATGCCATTGCTATTCTACAAAAGAACGAAAATAACTTAGCCATTGAAATAAATCATCAAATAAGTTTAAGCAAGCAGTGGGCATCTCAGAGTTCAAATGTTACAGATAGGATAGTAGAAAACCAGAGGAAAATAGAGAACATTATTAAAACCATCTTAGATAATGATGTTAGGAAAGAAGAAGATGCAATTAAGTATTTTCATTTAGCCCAGCTACTTACAATACTAGGTGATGACATAGACAATTTGTCACAAGAGTTGTCAAAACTACAGAATCTATTGGCATTCATAAGAGCTAAGAGCATCCATTATTCCGTTCTCGATTACGACACTTATATAGTTATGTTAAATAAACTAAAAGGTTTATACAATTCAAATGTAGTGCTAGATATTAATTTTGGGGAATATTTAGATCTATTAAGATTAGGATATTATTATAAAGATAATGATATAATCTTGGTAATTAAGTTTCCAATCATGAATCCCAATAACTACATCCTTTACAAATTGTCCTTAGCCCCTAATAGTAATGATAAAATTATAATCCCTACCTATCCATACGTAGCAATTAACGAGAAAGATCTACTGTATATAGAGACAGAATGTCCGAAGTACAGTCACGGTCATCTTTGCGAGGACAACTTAAACCGACACTATGGAGAGCAAACGAGCTGCATTCAACATCTTATACTCCAGCAACATATCCATGAAACCTGTCGGGTTACTCCAGTAATCTTATCTTCTCAAGCCATGGAACAATTGGATGATCGTCACTATGTTCTGAGCTTTCCCAACTTAACGAAAGTTCATTTAACCTGTTCTCAAGATCAATACAAAAACCTTCTCGGAAGCTATCTAGCTGAAATACCTAAAGGGTGTGCTCTACAAACGTCCATCTTCACCATCACTAACCACCATGATCAAGTAAAAGGACAAGTTTTGAAAATGTTGAATATAGAATATAGTAATGAAGATCCATACAAAGCGACAGCGAAGAACATCTTGAAATTGAACAGTATAGATTTGACTCACTTACATTCAACCAATACCAGGATTGCCTCTCAAGAACCAGTGACTTTGGAATTGTCGAACTTAGACACGCTCTATCACACGACTATACCTGTCTACCTACTCATCGGTGCATCAGTACTCACTATTAGCATCGTCCTCATTCGTCGCAAATGTATGCATTTAAGAAATACCAACCAGAAGGACAATGAGGCAACCAGAACACAAGAAGTCCAGGACAGCCCCAGAGATCCTATGTCTCTATCAGCACTATTTTCGACAAAAGTCTCCAAATAGCTGCTGATCCTGCGGAGGGAGTTGTTAAGAAATAATCGCAAGACCTCCCGAACATCGAGCGCTACCAAGAATTACCATACCGTGAGAAATAATCACACCATGCATTCCTTGAAGCTACCACCTGTTGCCAGCGTCGCTGCTTTGTTTCGCAAGACCTCCCGAACATCGAGCGCTACCAAGAATCACCATACCGTGGGGACCATTCAGTGATTTACCGATTTCGTATATAAATATGTAATTCAGACTACAGAACTTCACTTTTTGTTCTAACATCGAACAGACTGTCACGTATATTATAAATTAGAAATAATTAATTGTTAAATTAAATTATTTAAATAAACGTATAAGTTAAATTCGTTCGGTTTCATTCTGCATCCTCAACGGCAGCCCTACGTAATTAGTGCTTA
Organism: Vanessa cardui; assembly: GCF_905220365.1. Classification (NCBI taxonomy): domain Eukaryota; kingdom Metazoa; phylum Arthropoda; class Insecta; order Lepidoptera; family Nymphalidae; genus Vanessa; species Vanessa cardui. The sequence continues at coordinate 2,937,411 of NC_061148.1, forward strand.
GTTTTAAATAATGTTTCTTAATATATTTTCGTTGATATTTCTAAGTTTATGTGTATGACAATTATTATTGTGTTTAAGCTATTTTAATTGATTTGAGCATCGGATACATGTGGCCTGTATAGTGTGGTGGACATTTATTTTTATTTCCATAGACAAGCGGACGAACAAGAGCCACTTAATGCTAAGTGGTCACCACCGTTCATAGACATAGATAATGTAAAGAAATATATACCATTCCTTACATTGCCAATATGCTATGATCCACAGGAACTAAGATGTTATGTCCTTTGTGCCTGTAGTAACACTGGCTCTGGCTGAATCACGCTTTAAGTCGGATCAAAACAATAATATAAGTATTCCTGTTTATTTATATTATTAAATTCTATTTAATATTATGTTTTTGCATTGTTTCAAAAAAGTATTTATTTCGACCCACCACAATGATTAGTCAATTAAAAGGAAAATAAATTTTTATTGTTGGTTGTAATTATGTTTTATTATTGCTATATTGATGAAATCCTGGCACTTAACATTTCACTTTTTTATGTAAATAAATGCTACTTTCACATCAGTCTTCGTAAACGCTTCAATTCTTCCCTCTTTGATGTTAATTTTTCTCTATCTAATTCTTGACTTAATTCGGACACTGTGTTAATATAATGATTGCTCGTTAGTCTGGCCTCTAGTTTTAACAAATTTTCTTCTATTTTATTTATTTTCTTTTTCAGTTTTTCTCTAATAGCTGTGCTTTCAATACTGCCGGGTATTTGTACAGATATTTCAGTATCTTTATCTAAAATCACGCTGACAACCTGCGTATCAATACTTTCGTTTATGTTGATATCCCCAGTTTTGGATAAATTTTGAACGATTACTTGATTTCCTTTCAGATCTCTTATTAATTTATCATCAGTGGATTTGACAAATATAGACGATCTGATTTTATTTGGTATATTATAGAAACCTTTAACTTCTCTTATTAGAAATACTGCATTCAATAGTTTATTTACTTGCTTTTCAAATTCTAGATCTTTCCAAATTTGAAAATCTTTACAGTTTGGAAAGTCAAAGTAATCTCTATCTTGATCTTTAAAATTATGTATAATGTTCGTTTCAAAAGCTGGTATTTTTGGTATGAGTTCATCCGTAAGGTAAACCATGAATGGCGATAGGCATCTTAATGACGTTTCCAATACCGCAGATAGGGTATGCGCATGCGCATAACTTGTTTTTATGTTATCACTATCAAAGCCTGGCTTTGTGGCTTCCAAGTAAATATCACAAAACTCATTATATATCATTGTCCTTAGTGATTTCGTTGCAAGATGAAAGTCGTACACATCCAATGACTTATTGACATTTTCAACCATATTCGCCAGTCTACTAAGGATCCATTTATCGAAATAAGTCAAATCATTAGCGGTTATTTCTTCATTCGTTTCTTTTAGCTTGTCATAAGATATCTGTGTGTATTTAATACTCTGCCATATTTTGTTGCAGAATAACTTATTCGCGTGACACTGATAGACGTCAAAGCTTACGAAATGTGATTTGATATCGTTCGATAGTAAGGTAAACCGTAACGCATCAACACCGCATTCGGGAATACCGTTTGAATTCGAAAAATTTGACCTATGATACGAAATAGCTTTCTTCAACTCATCATCATTGAGTATTCCATCTTTGTGCATGGCGACAACTTTTTCTTTCATGCCGTCTAACGATATGCCTTTTATAATATCAATGGGATCTATGACGTTTCCTCTACTCTTGGACATTTTCGCACCTTTGCTGTCGCATATAATTCCATGTAGCAGAACCTTATTGAAGGGTAAATTTCCTGTGAGTTCTATGCCGAGCATGATCATTCTGTGCACCCAAAACCCTAGTATGTCATGTCCAGTGACCATTAGATTTATTGGATAGAACTTTTGATAGTCTCCCTTATTCGTGTCCGGCCATCCTAGTGCAGCAAATGGATATATTCCAGATGAAAACCATGTATCTAGTACATCTGTATCTCTCTCCGCTATAATTTCTTCAGGCAGAGTTCTAAGATACTTTGAAGCTTCATGTTTAGCGTAAATTTCGTCAGTCGCGGCTATCCATACGATATTCTTATCTGCGCTACATTTATATGCAGGTATCTGATGTCCCCACCACAATTGCCTTGATATACACCAGTCTCTGCTGTCACTGGTCCAATTAATCCAGTTCTTCTCATATTTCTCCGGTTCGATTTTCAAACTCTTATCTTCAACGACTTGTCTTGCTTTTTCGTTCAATTCACTACAAGATAGAAACCACTGTTCTTTAGGAAGGTGTTCTATAACGTCTCCAGTTCGGCTGCATACAGGTAAAGTCATTTGATGAGGGCTTACAGACTTAAGAAGTCCTAGAGAGTCCAGTGTATCAACCAATAGTTCTCTACACTCATATTTTTTGATACCGTTAAACTTTCCAGAATTTTCCATGACGCCATCTTCGTTAATCACCTGTAATAGTGGCAAATTGTGGTGTCTTGCTACTTCATTATCTACTTTGCTATGTGCTGGTGTTATTTTAACGACACCGGTACCGAATTTCATATCGACGAAATCGTCAAATATTATCGGTATTGTTGTATTTCGAAATGGATGAATTACTTTTTTACCTTTTAAGTGTATATACCTGAAATTGAAATTTTATTTATATACATTGTGATTTAATCTAAACTTATTTGGCGAAATATCCAGAAGTTGCATCTTATTTTAATTTTAGATCATTTAATAATGATTAATGCAACATTTTTTGTCTAGTGGAATAAGTTGATAATTAATCTTAATCGAAATAAAAGGTTACACAACATTGACAAAAATGGATTGTAAATAAACACAAAAAGGAAAGATTGAAGAAACAACGCGAAATAAATGTACAACGTTAAGAGCATAACTCATAAAAGTGGTACATGACATAACATAACTGGCTACAAAAAAAAAAACAATAGAGAAAAATATGTGGTAGGGAAAATATCTTTTATTACCTCGCATCTTCAGGATGTATAGCAACAGCGGTATCACCCAACATCGTTTCGGGCATTGTTGTAGATACGACAATTTCCTCATCGCTATCCAAGACTTTGTACGCGAAATTATAAATAAGCCCAAATTTTACCGGTTTATCATAACCTGGCAACATTACTTCCGTTGGTCCGTTTATTGTTTTGTTTTCAACTTCTATATCCGACACTGTCGATTTGAGCGCATTGCACCAGTTGACTAGAGCTTTTCTTCTGTATATAAGACCCTTTTCATACAGCTTAATGAAAGCCTTGTTAACAGCGTCCATGTGCTTTTTGTCCATCGTAAACACTTCTCTGGACCAATCTAAAGAACAGCCTAGCATCCTCAACTGTTCGCTTATAGTGTTGCTATGAATTTCTTTCCATTTCCACACTTCATCGATAAACTTTTTTCGACCAATGTCATGCCGGTTAATATTTTGCTTAGTTTTTAAATACTTTTCTACAACACTCTGAAAACAACAAGATATTTAATAAATTACAAAAGTTATAACGTAATTATTTCACTGCTGGATAAAGGCTTGTTGACATGTTGGATATAAGCTTGGAGTTAAGTCCATAATGTTGCATCAGTTCTTATAGCTCACATGTAAATTTCGTTCCTTTGTTATATTATCACACTTATTACTTAACCAATCACAATTATTTCATTTAAATATATATTTTGTGAGATATATTTATATTACCTGAGTAGCGATTCCTGCATGATCAGTACCAGGGAGCCACAAGACATTTTGTCCCATTGATCTTTGACGTCGTGCAATAACATCTTGTATTGTAGAGGATAACGCATGGCCTAAACATTGACAGAAAAAAATAAGAGACTTAAAAACGGCTGATATTTTTGCAGAGCTCTGCTTATATTGGCTAAATTTGATTCGATTGGGTTGATCCTAGGTCTTATCTCATTTTATTATGAAAATACTTTTGATTTATTATCTCCTATAAGAAAGACTTCAAACTATGTAACACATTCTATAAAATATATGTGGAAAATATAAAATCTATACAGTTAATGTTAGCACAGACTGTAAATATAATTTTCATTATGGAGTAGTGGGGAATGGAGGGAACAAAACAACTAATAATATTCATAGACACAGTTTTCTATATTCCAAATGAAATAAAGTTAGAAAAACAAAATACAGTGTAAACTCCATGTAATGTCACTCGATTGACAAACTCTCTAAAGCCTCGAAATCAATTGGTTTTATAGTCTGTTCGTGTTAAGAATGCAGTGAGTTGTCATTCTTTACCGGCCTGTCTCCGCCCTCTTTGACCAATCAAATATTTTCAAATTACAAAGTCAAGTTCACATTTAATTAATTATTAACTGATATTTTTATTTTTATAATTTAAATTTTGTTTATTTATAAATTTATATTTCATTTATTCAAGCTGTACACGTAATAATTAATGTAACCTATAGCTACAAGATGACGTTATGTCAAAATATGTAAATTTCTACATCGCGATGGCAAGATTCGCAAACGATTGTATATAGTGTTAAGAATTTTGTTGATGAATACCCCGATTCGATTTTTTATTTTAATGTGTATTTTTTAAATTCATTATACTTAGTCTTTAAAACAAATATAATTTGTTGGAATTTTAACACAAATATGCATACACCTTCACCCTGCTGTTAAAAAAGATTTGATTGGTCAGGGGGCGGAGTAAAATGACAACTCACTGCATTCTTAACGCGAACAAACTATAGTTGGTTTAGCTTGTATTCCATACAATGATATACTCTACAGTCTACATACCATATAACAATTACACCCACTGTCAATAACGACAACAATTGAGTAATAAAAAGTACCTTTTAAGTTGCTAAAATTAGTAAAAACTGCGTGCATCTGTGTACGTTCTTTTGTCGCTTTATTATTTTAGCCCGCAATAAATTCGACTGTCGGCATTATGCATACGGAACTTTCGAAGAAATTTGTTCTTTTGTTTACAAATTGGGATTGCTTGCACGTGTAGACTGTGCTTGACCATGCCTAACAAGTAGGAGTCATGATTACAACGTTATCATATTCTTAGTTGCTCACAAACTTTCAAACTGTAAACATGGCTAGTAAAAGAAAATCATTGTGTATTGATGAAAAAGTTTTACTGATACGCGCTATAGAAAGGGGAGAGAAGATAAGTGCTGTTGGCAAACGCTTTGGATTTAGTCGCTCTACCGTGTCCACAATATGGAAAAATAAAGAAAAAATTCTCCAAGCTGAGGGCGTGAGAAAATCTTCCAAAAAATTAAAGAAACCTAAATACGAAGACTTGGATCAAGCTATACTATTATGGTTTCATCGACAACGCAAGAATAATATGCCTGTCTCGGGGCCACTCGTGAAAGCTAAGGCGAAAAATTTTGCTGAAGAACTTGGTTTAACTTCTTTCAAAGCATCAGAAGGATGGCTCATAAAATTCAAGCAACGTCATCAAATCAACTATGGCAAAATAAGTGGCGAAGAACAAAGTGTTGATACGAATGTGACTCCTGATTGGACTAAAACTGAGGTTCGAGAACAAGATGAAGAAGATGAGACGGATGAGCTTGAGCCTCCACCCAGCGATGAAGAAGCCCTGAACGCAGCTAAATTATTGGAAAATTACTTCCTTTATCACCAAGATGCCTCAATATCAAAAGAGATCAATAAAATAATAATAAATATACAACAAAAGTACTGGTGCAACAAAAGGCGTCAGACAAAAATACAAGAGTATATGCAATAGCATTCTTATGTACAAAAAAAAATTAACTTATTGCATATACAAGAGTATATGCAATAAGTTAATTTTTTTTTGTACATAACTACTAACACTAGACTAAAATAAACTTTTTTTTGGAACTCTGATTTTTCTTCTCTCCATTTAATGACCATTCTCTATAATGCCATAAAATGCACAGTCCCTTTAGTGTTGTTATGTAGAGTTTACACTGTATAATAATTGTCATTTAATTAATTTCTTGTAGGCCTTTTAATCACTCATTAATCATATTGCAGAATATTGATTGTAGATAGTTACAAATATGTACATTAAAAAAAACATATATTTTTGTTATTCAATATTACTTACGAAAATGTTAATATTGAAATTAAATAAAAGGAAAAGTTGAATGGACTCACCTAAATGCAATTTCCCGGTGACATTGGGTGGTGGTAAAACAATACTAAATGATGTACTGTCGCTGTTTATTTTGGCTTCAAAAATTCTCTCCCTTTCCCAATTATCATATTTATTATTTTCTACAATTTCAGGTTTATATGCTGGAGCTGGTAGATTATCCTTAGGAATTATTTTAGCAGTACTGTAAATGAGCCTTCTGTGTACAGTATTACGAGTAAAACTCTTACATGAACAGATCATTTTTATTTTATTAATTCAATATCAAAATGTTAATAGAAGGAGTAAGAAACAATTTTATCTCATTATATATTAGGAAATAAAGACATTTTTCTTTCAGTAAAAAACTTGTGCTCTAGTGTTTTTAAGACTTTGTTGATTGTATCCTGGAATAACAAAAGTAGTATTGAAATATCAAAAACATATATGATTAAGGGCCATTTTTAATAAATTTTACTACACGCTTCCCATATTGTGTGTGCTAGTGTCAATTAGAGGATCTTAGTCACTAAGTCATGCTTATAAAACACTGCCTCATTAATAGTGGTAGAGCAATATGCAAAAATGTGAATTTGTTGTTTTGATATGATTTATGTCTATAAGCACATTAATTATATAAAGAATTAAGCTAAAGATCTTACCCAATATATAAAATATTTGGGTAATTTTATTCATGTATCTTTTGTATAATACAATTTTGTATTACAAAATTAAAATCTAACATTTGTTATGAACTTATTGTCAAAAATTTTGACAATGAAATTGTCAATATCATAATATGTCAAATTATTACGTAACCTGATGTCGTTTAACAATTATTACGATTATGATGACCTATATTATAATTTTTAAATCAAGTAAATAACGTGAATATATAAAAAAAGTATATTTATTGGATTTCATTTAATTATTACGACTCATGTCAAATTAATTTGGTTCATGGACGTTGAAAACCAGTTGAATGAAATGTAGTATTTGTTTGTGACAATTTGAATTTTGCACATATTTTGACAGTTTGTAAATAACATTTGTTTTGTAATCGCCGACTTTATTATACTTCATTGTAATTTGTATTATAATTAAACATTATGATAAAATATGGAATAAGTTTTTAAAAAAGTATATCATGTTCGAATGTTTAACTCGATATCGTTATCAATTTCACCCTCCGGAACTTCTGAACTTTATCTAACAAAAATTATCATTGTTTTAAATATCGAATCGACCTTATCAGTTATCTACCCCACAATCCTAGATCCGTTTCCTTGACCGATTCATTATATGTGCGATAATATATTAAATGGTGTTTTAATTTGGGTTTAAAAATGGCTGTTCTTGGATACATGAATCCTTTTAAAGTTTATCGAGATTTCGTTCGTAGCCCTATCGAATCATTTGTTAGCGAACAGTACACGGGGTATAAAAAGAAAACAAATGAAAGTATAACGAGTGTGAAAGAACTGTTATACCGAGCTGGTGTCGTTTCGGTGTTTTTGTCAGCAATATTGTGGATTTCGATATTTTTATATGTTGTGTTTTACTACACGTATATGCCGAATGTTACACACGTGCGACCCGTGCATTTGCAGTTCAAGTAAGTTTAATAAACATTTATAATACCTTTGTACTTTACACTCCAGTCTATATATTCATGAAAAAGATTATGTAAAAAAGTACTTTATTACATAAATTCAGTGTACATGAATCAATATGTAATTCCGTCATTAAAATGTAATACAATTTACGATGATATATAAGTTGTTGAATTTATAAATCTATTGAATCGCAATTTTCAGCAATTTATAAATAGAAATAATGTATATGTCAGGTATTTTCATTTAATACAAATTTTAATGTAATAAAATGATTGTGTGTATGTGGTTATTTCAAAACAAAACTTCTAATATATTTTTTTCATAAAGCTATAGATTCTTTACCCTTTGCAAATAAAATCTTTAAACATGCTATGCACTTACTGGAGAAAAAGCAAAATTAATTAATGCCATCTAAGTCAAATATCAGATACTTTTAATTTTTGATATGCATATAATATTAATTAAATATTAATAAGGTTTATAAATCATTATAATGAATAATGGCTATGCTGAATGAAATAAACAAATTTCAATGCGTTGAATTTTTGCACTAAGTAAATGATATAATATTTTATTTTTAGATCATGCGACGAGAATATGGGTGTGTGTTCATTTCCATCGGCACATGTTCAACTCACACGAAGGACTCATATGTTGATGTCCTCCCAGCCGTACCGAATAAAACTTTTATTGGAAGTTCCCGAGTCTCAGATCAATAAGGACTTAGGTAATGTTGATACTTGTTTGTTGTAAATGACTTGTATTAAAGGGAGATGTATTGTAATGAGTTAATATTAAAAATCAAACACATTGTATTTATAATTTTTTAATAAATGACAAAAAAGAAAACAAAAATTATGCATAAAGGTAATAAATGTATATACAAAACAAACTTAGGTATTTTATATATTAGTAATATTTTTATTTAATGTATTTATTTTTTTGGTTAATTGTAGGGTAAATCTGACTTGCTAAGTGCCACTTGCATAATGGTTATAATAAAAATCTACCTTGTATTTTTTCTGAGGAGTAATAGGTACTAAGCAAGCACTTCCTTAAAATTCCTGATTGTATTAACAATCTGGCATTATATTTCTATGGTGATATTTTGAATGTTTGTCTGATGTATGTATGATGATTTAAATAATAAAATAGTTGTGATATTTTGTTAAATTAAGCTTTACAAGGTATATAGTAGTAAATTTTGTATAAAGTTTATAAAATATATACAACCTTTTTGGAATACATTTGTGTTTTCAGGTATGTTTATGGTCTGCGCACAGATGCGAGCGTCGGGGGGCGTGTTAGTATCATCTTCCTGTAGATCAGCTATGCTTAGACATCGGTATGTATATAGGATAGAAATAAAAACAAATCAAATACTGTCTTAGTAATACATCTATTCGAAATTTAAAATGAACCGATTGTAAATTTATGGTATTTATTATATTTTGTCGACCTCCGTGGTCGAGTGTGTGTACACCGGTCTTCAAGCATCACTTTGAGGTCTCGGGTTCGATTCGCGGCCGAGTCGATGTAGATTGTCAATTGGGTTCTATGTTGTCTTGGGTCTGTGTGTTTGTAGTGCCGTCGTTACTTCTGATTTTCCCTAACACATGTGCTTTAGCTACTTACATTGGGATCAGAGTAATGTATGTGATGTTTTCTCATATCTATTTATTTATTATTATTGAAAAGGATCGCGGAATAACTCATAATATAGGCTAAGCTCTTTTAGATAAAAGAGCCTATATTATGAAGTTTACCAATATTTGTGTCGTAAAGAAAGATCCTAAACAGAGAGTCAATTATATGAATTGTATAAAAAACTGGTTCAAAAACAGGACCTTGTATGCAAAGATTTAAATCGTTAGATGCGCCCTCACCTTCAAAAACTGTGGAATATTTTTTAAAATGCGTGTGTTGACAAGTCGCTTACGCGCTCACACAGATGCATGCGAAGTACGGTCAACAAATTCATTAAATTGTAAAATGTAGAAATTAGGTTGTTTTAATTATTTGTAATAATTGCAAAAAATAATACACGTTATTATTAACAATTTTAATTTTAACAAAAAAAAATATTATTGTATTATAAAAAATAGTATTATATTTTTTTTGTTATTACATACTCGTTATTACATAATATTTATTCTCCACGAAATAAAATCAATTTATTATGTTTTTGCCTGTTTGTTCTCTGAACATTTTTATGAATATGATGAAGGCGTACATCAGCGTAGCATTTAATTACGAACTTAATTAATTGTATTTTAAGGATCCAAGTTGTTGTTTGTTCTAAGAAGGACAAACTCGACTAAATTTCGTAGGTAACCACGCCTCATCTCCCTGGTCTCGCTGTATTGCCTTTATCCACTATTCTTTCCAACGTGTGTCTTGCGGAAATCTAAATAATAAAAACGTAATTTAAGAAAGGTATTTTCAATTATTTAAATTTGATTCCAGCACCAAATAAGTTACTCTTGACTGAACCACTGAACCATTTTTAATAAAACACCCATCATTTACTAAGCTACTAGATTTCTAAGAGCAAAAATATACTTTGACGGACTAATATTACAAAATTATTACAATGCAATTTAAAACATTTTTTTTAATATAATATTTAAAAAACATAATATGCCGACGCTACCACAATATTTTCGCTGTTAATGTCCATTTATAGATGATCCCTTTACAGACCACTTCCGTAGTACTTCCGTGTATCTAGTTATATTAGTTAATAGAATGGTACTGAGACAATAGTTTCATCTCTGTTAATTACATAAATTATGCCATACTACTTTCTCTATCGCACAATTTCTTTCATTTCGTGTTCTTTTCGGACATCGGAATAAAATAAATTCAATATTAAAATAAATATAAGTAGTTACGAGTGAAATGTTTCACCCTGGGCTTTATTAGTATTTCTTGAGTTGTGATTGCACTTTCGAAAGGCACATAACGGCATTTAGCGATTTTTTTTGGATTATAATTAGCGCATTAATTACAATGGATGACGTCTGTCTGTCACTGCGTATAAATGAACACTGGTAGCGAATGAGTAAGGTCACTCATTTGAGGATTGACACATTTTATAGCGGTTATACTATGGCAGGGGCGCATCTAACGATTTAAATCTTTGCTTGTATGACGCCGATGTTTTACATTTGATGTGAATTCTCGTGATACAATCACGTGATACACAGACTAAACATTACGAATTTTAATTTAAATAATATACCAATGGTAGTGTTTAGTTTGATTATCAATAAGTAAGTTGATTAATTGTTAAATAAAATAGCAAGTTCTGAACTGATTCATCGTCACCGAACGTAAACTATTAAAGTTAGGGCCTTGAAATTTGGTGAGTTGAATCGATTTATTGAGTACACACCCACTAAGAAAGGAATTTTGGAAATTCTATCCCTAGGACGGTGAAATAGTGCTCCCCCACTATTTCACCGTCCTAGGGTTTAATAATATGGCTAGGGTAAGGGTTTTATAATAAGGCTGAGTTCGCCCGAACAAGCGGCAATCCGCTCGTATTGAATAACGGAATTTGAATTTCAGTTTATATTTCATCAGATTTACCTACTTTTGGAGGTCATATGTAAGTCGCTCTATATTCACGTAAGCTATGATTGCAGATCAAAATTACATCAGATAATGCGGACACTGGTATACGCGCCGCTCCTAATATCAGGGCTTAATGAAGAGAAGCAAATAATTCAAGTGGAACTCTTCAGCGACTTCGAAGATGATCAGGTATTCGGTTGTATTCTCTCATCGTAGTAGTTAGACTTTCAAATAGTTTTAGCGACTTAGAATCAAGTGACTTTTCGAAACTGGAAGATTTGATGCAAAATAATATTAATAAATAATTTCTGAGTTTCTTTCACCGGTTCTTCTCAGATCAGGGTAATTTCTTTACTGAACCTGTGGTAGTGTTTAATTTGACTATCAGTAAGTGTAATGCGTCTATATTGAATGAGCGATTTAGTTTGAGTTTGTAACATAATGCTTATTCTGTTACACAATGTAAATAAATTGGCTATAGTGCTCGATTTTTAAGATTAAACATTTGGGCGAGAATATTCAAACATACTAGGTACACTGAGGCTACAATTGTTGATATACATCGACGGATATCTCCAATTTTAATATCTCTACCTTATATTGATATAAGTTAAGCTTAGCAGAATTTGTTCTTTCCAAATTAATCTACAATTTATAAGTGAAAGTCTCGTCAGCCCTTTGGAACAAACCAAATAACAGAAAATAGACATGACACAAATTAATGTTGTCTTAAATTTTCGCGATTACACATTGAAATAAAACTAGTTATAACGGATTTGAATCTACTCTACTAGTAGTAGACTCTACTAGTAGACTCGGTCAGTCTACCCGTGACCACGTACGCTGTAAAGTGCTCGAAACGTCGGGATGCCAAAAATAATTAATATACGCGATTCAAATCCGTTATAACTAATTTTATGACATAAATTGCTTACCGAAGTGTTTGTGTGTGTGTGTGTGTGTGTGTGTGTGTGTGTGTGTGTGTGTGTGTGTGTTTTGTAACTGTCTGTGACATCACAGACGCTCCCGGTAACGGACGCCTACGTGGAGCTGCAGTCGCGCTTCGTGCAGGTGCTGTCCTGCGAGCTCCAGATCGAGGCTCACTTCACGGGCCTGCGCTACGTCATGTACTACTGGCCCAAGACCTCAGCGCTCATTGGTGAGACGATTTAGTAAGCATGCAATCCATTCATTCATTACGATCATTTACAATAATTCCATTTTTAAAACTTATTTAGACACTAGCGGGCCGAGCTTTATTTATTATCTTTTTGTTGCTTTTTTCCGACATTTTTAACAATTGTCATTCAACATGTTGTTTACGCAAAACCTTCATAAATTATATCTTAACCTTCCTTCAATTAGTGAAAACCTCCGTTCAGTAGTTTTGGAGTTTATCGTGAACACAGAGACAAATAGACTCGACCGGTAAACTTTATTTTATAATATGCAGTGATAACTTTTAAAAACATCATCTAACTAACGCAGTTTAATAAAGGTTACTTCTTCAGGAACGCACGATAACTTAATATCATTACTTAATTTAATTTAAAATATTAATCAGCTTATATAAATATTGTTTGTAGAAAATGGTTTAACGTCAAAGTTATAATCATCTCCATGTGACATCTTAAGATTATAATTTTTTATTTTTTTTAAGCTCAACTGGTAATTTTTTTGTTTGCAGGTATTTCCTCTAATCTGTTCTTCGTATCAGTAATATTCATACTGAGCTGGTACCACTTGCAAGATGGTCTCCCAGATTTTATTAAGGTAAATTATATTGTTTTTTTTTTTTATTTTATTATTTTTTTTGTTTTTTTTTTTTATTTCGCTTGGTGCAAGTTTTATAGGTTAGTATAGTAAGACACAAATTAGATGTAACATCGGAAAATGCAATGGAATGAAAATAAAACCGATTACTGCCGATTTACACAACCAACAGAAATAGCTCCCTATCGCGCCATTCGACGCTATTCGTCGCTATAGATTCACGCGTCAGAGAAAGTAAGTGCATGTATCTCGACGCGTCAAATTGACGAATATATTAGTTCATATGATATTACAAGTTATTACGTTTGTGTAAAGATCATATTCGCGTGAGAAATAAAGATTGATAATTTGGGATAGCGTACTCAATTCGGATGTGATCGGTTTTACGAATTTTGCCGATGCGACATCTAAGTTGTGTCGTACTATATATCCATTCATCAGGTATTCTACCAAACAATTTGTTTAGTAATGTTATGTTTTGGTTTGAGCCATTTCCGGATGATTGAGGTATAATGTATTCGATGACAAAAATGGTGCCGCTTTGGCGATATTAAGAATGGTTAGTATGTTTAAAGTCGTTGGTGACTATCTACCATCACCCCTTTGCCTGTCCGCCTCGCCTACTTATAACAGAAAAAAAAGCCTGGATTTCCGATATCAGAATGTTGCGAATGTTCGCAAATGCGGAAGTTCCGCATCAGGTTAGACATCCGCATCCGCAATAATCGATGAGGAGTTTCATGTGGATGCGGATGTCGCACAAGTAGTAACTAAAGGAGCGAAGTTTTGTTTATCGTTAATTAAATATTTCGTATCAGCTTGACGTAGACAGCTAACATGGAGTGTTAAAGGAAATTTCTTATATGTTTGCAACGAGGGACTTAATATCACTACTGACAGTGATATTCTACCACAGTAAAAAAAGGGTCCGCATAAAATATACACATACATACATAAATACTATATTGTTACCGACTTTTTTACGTTTATTTCTAAATGAATTCTATATATTCGTCATTGAGTGTTGATACATATAATGTATATCTATTTCTTTATTGTTTTCAGAACAAATTGGGAATAGAGATAAAGAATGAGAAAGAGGAAGACGACAAGAAATTCTTTGGGAAAGTGAAATTAGAACGAGAAGGTAATAAGTATTTCTTTTTATTTTAACATTCAATCCTCTGTTTCTTAATGTTGTCATGATATTTATATTATGAGTTAATATGTAAAATAAAAAAAATATATTAATACGACGGCCGAAGATTAGAAGCATAATTCGCCACGCTGTTCCAATGCGGATGCGGATTCAAATGTGGCAAAATTGTGTTGAAATTAGACACATGCACGATGTTTTCCGAAATGAATTATAAAAACAAATTAAGCACATGACAAGACAAAATATTAATTAAAATTGAGCATGAGAGTTTTTTTAATTATTATTTTTTAATTTATTAACATAAGAATTAACAACATTAAATGCTTAAATATATATATACAAATATGAACTAAAACTAGTTACTGTATAAATCTTGACCGCGTGGAATGGTGGCAAGAATGCTAGCAGCATTTCCCCGTTGAATCGCAATTCTAATTCTCTGGGCAAAAAACGAACCAGCCCTCCTGTCACCAGTGGAGGCAATGAGGCGAGGTGTTTTTAGATCAACTTTACCATTTTGGTAATTGCTCTGTTTGTTTCAGACTCTTTTCCGTTCATAGAAGAAGAGACCCTTCTAGAAGAGTTCCAAAGATTAGAGGAGAAGAAGAAATCGTGAGTGTGCACTCTTACACTTACGTATAGTATATCGACAACTTCCGAGGTCGAGTAGTGTACACCGGTCTTTATAGCCACGTGAATTAGATGAATTGTACAAATAAAATACACACACGAAAACCAATGTGGTTTTTGTCCTTGTTTGAACCGACTATCTTCGCCTTAGAATCTCATCGGCACTGACACATGACCAATTGACAAATCTTGTGTATCATTGCCAAAGCTATTTTTCACTAATTTCTCACAACTTTAAAATTAAAGTTGTGTGACGTCATATGTCTAATAGTATTGTCGTATTATATATAAAAACTTTTTTAGAGGACCTTATTTTTTATTTATTGCTAACCTTATTTGTTATTTTTATTTCCAGTATATCGCCGGCGGTCGAATGAGGACAGTAAATTATATCGGAGAAATTAGCGTAAGACTGATATTTTAAGACAAATTCATAAATAAATGTTTTAAATTTGATTATTTAATAAATGGGTTGTATTGATTTTGTTTATTATTAACTGGGAGTAGACTATGTTAGTCGGTTATAAATGTCCAAAGATGAGAGTTTTAATTATGTAAATGGTTTTATCTTATTTATATCATGTGAATAATTGTTAATTGATTTTTTATTAAACTTAAAAAAAAATTAATCGCTTATAAAATTTTATAATGTGACAACTTACGTCCGCCATCTTGATATCGACGTCATAATATTAGGATACAATGACAGATTTATGAATTAATACAATTACTTTTTGTCTAATATTAAAAAATATTTACTATTTTACCGAATTTTATGTATTACCAAAATCTTTTGAAGTGATTTTAGAAAGTGTACATTATTTTTTTAATTTATCATTGATAACATGGTTTTATTTATTTTGTTTTGGTACAAGTTAGAATGGCAATAATTGATTGTTGATTGATTTGTGATGATGACGTCACAAACGCATCGATCCACGGGAGCACTTAGTCTTATGTAATATAAAACGAAAAGTCGTTACCAGTGGAATATTACACCGGCATCCTAGCATGTTATAATACTGTCTAATAGGTCTTTATCATAGAATCAAAACCGGGAGTTTCTATTTGGGGAATCCCAGCAAGCTGTTTAGTCGTCCAATTTTTTGACGACCTCTGTGGTCGAGTGGTGTGTACACCGGTTTTCATGGGTACGCCACTCTGAGGTCCCGGGTTCGATTCCCGGCCGAGTCGATGTAGATTATCATTAATTTTCCATGTTGTCTTGGGTCTGGGTGTTTTTGGAACCGTCGTTACTTCTGATTTTCCATAACACAAGTGCTTTAGCTACTTACATTGGGATCAGAGTAATGTATGTGATGTTGTCTCACATTTATTTATTATTATTATTAATTACAACGAGCCTTCATAATAGGCAAGTTAATGCTTATAACTTAAAAAGTAATACAACCTTCATTAATATGTCTTGACTGCTTATAGATTTTTGTATTAAAATATTATGATGTCAAAAATGTAATTTTAGAATTCTTGTAATAGAAATTTTGTACCGCCCAAACAAACTGCTTTATTATCTAGTTTTAGTGTTTTGTAATTCTAGATCATTAATGTTACATGCAGACATAGTAAATTATTATATATATGATAGAAAAATAATATAAATGTGTCATAAAATTGTTTTCAAATTAATTGTATTGTTTTATATGATAATGGGATGAATATAATATTATTTCGATAACAGAGTTGTTTTATTTCGTGATATTAAAAATTCCAATAACGTAAGATTTCATAATTTTGGCGCCAAATCTATTTGAGTGACTTGATGTTTACAATTACAATTAAATGGAATCAAAACAGAACTGTCTTAGGTTACGAAATACCTAAGAAATATTTTAAGTAAGCGGGAATTTTCGCGGAGGGCCCACTAGTTTTGTAACATAGCCTTTTAGATTTTTTTTTGTTTTTTATGGTGTAGGTTGGCGGACGAGCATATGGGCCACCTGATGGTAAGTGATCACCGTCACCCATAGACAATGACGCTGTAAGTAATATTAACTATTCCTTACATCGTCAATGTCAACCTTGGGAACTAAGATGTTATGTCCCTTGTGCCTGTAGTTACACTGGCTCACTCACCCGTCAAACCGGAACACAACAATACTGAGTACTGTTATATGGCTGTAGAATAACTGATGACTGGATTGGTGCCTACCCAGACGGGCTTGCACAAAGTCTATTCCGTCGAAGCTACGATAAGTTTAAAGATTATTTGGAATTTCGATAAATCAGTTGACATTCGGCGAATTGAAAGCCAACATAAGGCATCGTGAGATAATTACCACTTTAAACATAAGATATGTTCGAAGAAGTCAATAAAGTTTGAACTACGGAATAGACCATAGTTACGGCCAAAATATCAAACAAACGTTCTTTCTATACCGATTAATGAGGCTAACATTACTTTTTTATGGAAATACTACCCTTAATATAATCACTTATGTGACCGAAGGATGTCTGTGAATAAAACACGTACCTTGATAAAGTATTCTATATTTAAATTGTAGTCCTCTATGGTAATATAGAGCGCTGGACAATACCAACATAATTAGCCAGAGGTACACATCCTGAACATATGCTATATAACCTATAGCTATTCATTTTTTAATTATTATTGTGACTGTTGATTTTAATTAATTCAAAATCATCAAATTATTTTCAAATATCGTAAAAATAAAAAAGAAAAACAACCTTTATGGTAGGGTATAATTTATTATTATAATTATTTACATAACACAAATTCAACATTTAAAACAATTCTTATTTTATTAGGATTACATACACTGTATATTTAATACCACATATGCTAGGTATGCTAACAGTAAAATTGATATGTAGGTAAATAACCAAAACAATCATAAAAATATATATGTATATTTTGTTATCTGTACCAAAATAATGCGAAGAAACTACTTATATATTTAATTTATATGACTTTAATAAATTATGATTTTCTTTATTAATAGTGACTGATATCAAAACAACCAAAATTACAAAAAACAATCAATTTTTTTTAGTTTATTTAAATGAGCACACATTTTTAAAAATTACATCCATTTTGGAATACTTCCAAGAAGAGCCGTCAGATGATATTTAATTTGGCAGTGGCGACGTTGATATCTTAAATGGTTTTTTTTATAATATTTATTTTATTTTAATATAATCATATATGCGATGGTATAATCTATAGGAATATCTATAACTACGTTTAAGGCGGTGTTGGGTTACCAAAAATTCGCTACATGGTTCTGACATTCTTGTAGTTAAGAACTTCTCTGCAAGAAAATTGAAGGAACGGGATCAAACCCCCAAAAGTATAAATTCAGCTGTTATATATACACAAATACATTAATAACGGATAATTTACAACTATATATATTCTTGATAAAATGTTGACTTAGAATCGTTGGAAATGGCCGTTGGGGTCAAAATCCGGTCAAGAGGACCATTTTCATTATTTACAATATTGTTAATAATACTAATGTCTTGTGGGTAAATATATTTTTTATCTTCAATATTATATGAATACCTAATTATATTACGATATAATTGTTTACATTAGGTGGATATATGTTCATAACCTTGCTTAATTGAGCGATCTTGTCATCGTTCTGCATAAAATATCATATTTAAGTGAGATTAAGTGTGAATCAAGGTGAAAGACGCATTATGCGATTATCAATTAAGAAAAAAAGTGAAAATATTCAGGTAAAATAAAGCGATCATTTAGAAGCTTCAATTATTGTGTTAAATGAGATTCGATTTGGTTGAGTGACATTCAGGTTGCAAATTGAACAGCACCGTTGATAAAGGGACTAGGCGTTTTATAGAAAGGCTGATTAAACTTGCCTGCGACACATACATAATGTTTTTGTATTAGGATTGAATGATCGTGTACTACGCATGCGCCAATATAGTCTTCTCTGTCGCACCGGGTATCAGTTGTAAGAGCTGTATGCAAGAATTTGCCCAAGACCAATGACATTCTAATAAACAGATATGTTATGACCATACTAAACAACAGAAAAAAGAGTGCCGCGCCGGGGACCGTTTATTTTAGTTTATTTTTACATTTCGTTAAAAGTAAAAATGATAGCTTGATAAAAACAATAAGTAAAAGGGATAACTAGATGTTTTAATTACGCAAAACGTATTACTACGTAATTATGATGTATTATAACGTATTACTACGTAAAACAACTAAAGGCAAACGTCCCAATTAGGACGTTTTCTAGTCTTCACTTTTTGCGCGTTAATAACATATCTGTTTACTACAACATCATTGCCCACGACAGATTTAAGTTACTTGACTGTAGAGTCGATTATTAGCATGTACCTTTGTTTTTAGTTTTTTTAATAAGAGACCAGCATTCGTTTTTGTTGCCAGTAATAAATTTTATACAATACAAAAAGGCCTACGAAATTTTGTGACGAGTCATCAATCGTATCGCTTTTAAATCGAGTGCTCGGTAAAACTTTTACTCGAAAATCAAGTAAACAAGTCTAATTAAGTTTCAAATTTAAAAAATCGTTTTGAAAAAAAAAACAGTTCACATACAACACATCAGTTCTGAAGTTATACCAACCAACTTCTATAAGAATTTTGAATTTTATTTAGTATATCACAATCCTTTTATATATACTGAATAAAACATATTCAAGAATAAAACACATATATGTATAGTCTTGAAGTATAGTATGTTATATGCAAGCAAAAATAGAAGCCTAAATATCTGAGGAAGTTGAGACCATGCACAAGACACCACTTTATAAGTATTATTCAATTATTTTGGATACATTTTGTATACATTTACTTTAGCATTCACAAAAGAAAATCAATACGCAGTAAGGGAAATCATTATTATTTATTCTGTATTATATAAAGTAGAAAAAGTTATGTATTAAATTTACATAATGTACTTCTAATAGCCTCCAATTAAATAAATAATAAATAAACAATTTTTTTTATATGTAATCTACTTCACATTGTATATTTTTAACACAATTCTTCGGAATAGGTTAAATGGGGAAATGTTGCCAGCATACTCACTAACTTTGTTTATATCTTTTCATATTTACATATGTCCTAATTATTTTTTTTAATAAATAACACAAAATTTAATTATAATGAGATAATTTTACTAATATAAATGAAATGATTTCTTAACACAATAAAATTTAATACTAGATAAAATAGTGATTAAGAATTAATTAAAATAAATTGTGCAACAACCTTACAAAACAAATGTTATTGTCTTTTAATACATTAATTACAGATTTTATTTATAAAGGGTTAATTGGCAACTTATATGTTGCCAACATTGCGAACAAGTTTCTGCAACTATTTTGTTGCCAACAGAAATTATTATCATAGTCTGTAGTTGGTAATTTTAATGGGAATTCAGTTGCTAACATATAAATTGTCAACGTTTTCAGTGTATACACACCTTTAGTTATTTATGAATAGATTAAAAATAATTTTAAATATAAAAAATATATATATCACACTCATTTTCACATACTTTGGTTTCATTTAAATAATATATTAATATAAACTAAAAATAATATCATTTTTAAACATTGATAAGAAAGATTTCATAAATACGACCTGGATTCGAGGGTTTTGGCTTGTTTTTGAAAATTCACCTGGATGATTATTTTTCTTCTAAACATGAATTTCTTGCTTAAAGCATTTCATATTCAGACCCAAATTTTGAGATGTCCAATGTTCTCAGTGTGAACTTGAGTTGTAAATGGGGTTGCCAACTACAATAATTTAGCTTGCTGTTGACGCGTAACGTGACAGTTCTGGCAACACCATACCGATAGCCTGTAAGAATTGACCAAGCTGTTAGCGTATTAACAATACCGTTCACGTCAGGATGGGTGACTTTACGATGTGGGGAAAATGGATAAAAATATATTAAGATGATATGAAATCTTAGGCATTAAGACCTAAAGAAAATTACACTTAAAATAATATATTTTCACTAATGGCGTTACAGTTAGGTTATTGATATCAGATTGGACTTTACTGGGAGTGATTTTTAAAAGACTTCTTATTATAAGCGACCGGTTTCCAGCAACCATAACTAAATTATATTTATGAGGATCTAAGATTAACACCAGCATAGACTGTAGGGTACGATTATAGCCTTATCTTTTGATTAATTAAGTTTTTCCAGCAGCGTTTGTAAGTGGAAAGGTCACTTTTGCTTACTGTTTCATAATAATCATATACATTTTACAAATACGCCTAACCTAGGTAGGACATTTCTTTACCTATCTTGGTAACTAAGATCTATATAAGATAAGACCTTATGACTGTAGTAACACCGGAACAAAGCAATACTAAGTATTGAAGTTTAGCGGTAAGTCATATTATGTTACCTACCCAGATGGCCTAACAAACCTAGTTTTGTGAATACAAAATAGGATTCCACAATTATTCAAAAAGTCACCTTACAAAGTTGTCAAATCAATCTGTGTACTGTATAAGTTTGTGGAATAAACAGTCAAAAAAGTCCACAACACTTATATACGAACAACTTGCCATACATTCACATTCATATCATAAATGGGAAAGAAAACCTGTCTGTTTTTCGCTCTTTCACGACCAAACCGCTGAACTGAATTTGATAAAATTTGGTATGAAGCAAACTTGAAGTCCTACAAAGGACATAGGCTACATTTTTGCCTAACACATGACAACCAACATCCTTAACTCAAGCGACTCCGAGGGCGACTAAAAGTTATTTATACATAAAATATGATACCTCATTAACGGCGCGATCGTCTTCGTTCTGGTACTGAACGTCCAGGTCGGAGCTGTCCACGCTGTTCTCCCAGTCTTCGGAAGACTCAATCGATGACGCGTCGAGATCCATTTCATCTAAAAACAGGTATTAGTGAGACCTGTTTCCATATGAGCTACACAACGAATTCTTTGAAAAGATTTAATAATTTCTGGTGAAATCCTTTCTAAGATTTTTGGATTTGTTGCAACAACAACAACAACAGCCTGTAAATTCCCACTGCTGGGCTAAAGGCCTCCTCTCCCTTTGAGGAGAAGGTTTGGAACATATTACACCACGCTGTTCCAATGCGGGTTGGTGGAATACACATGTGGCAGAATTTCTATGAAATTTGTCACATGCAGGTTTCCTCGCGACGTTTTCCTTCACCGCTGAGCACGAGATGAATTATAAAGACAAATTAAGCACATGAATCAGCGGTGTTTGCCTGGGTTTGAACCCACGATCATCGATTAAGATGGACGCGTTCTAACCACTGGGCCATCTCGACTCTGGGCCTATTAATGATCCTCAATTTGTGAAGGTTTGGTGTTTGTTTAATAATGTTGGTCCATTGCAGATTGGTAACATGTGGCAGATTATTACACGACACCTGCTATTTGCTTACGATGTTGTCCTTCCACAACCGAGGAAACAGAAAATATAATAATCATAAATAAGGCACATTGGATCCGAGTTGCTCCAATGAGAGCGCGTACATGTTTACCGACGATAGCGGGTTTCAGACCCCGGCAAGCACCACTGAATTTTCATGTGCTCAATTTGTATTTATAATTCATCTCGAGCACAGCGGTGAGGGAAACCATCTTGAGGAAGTCTGCATGTCTAATTTCAACAGATTTCTGCTATATGTGAGGAGCAGCGTGGCGGTTAGGAGCATAGCTAACCATCTCCTCAAAAAGCAGAGAAGGCCTTAGCCCCACGATGAGAAATTATCAGGCTATTACTATACTATATAATATAGGCACATTAAAATTGACTGGCTCGCTGACATTTAACTTTGAACAAATATTTTTCCAAAAGATTACACGTTTCAGAATTGTATTGTATATATACGAAAACTTATTGCATATTTGGATCGGCTGTTGCCAAGTATCCTACCTATGATAGGGTCCGGGTGTCTGGGGGCAGGCACGGCCGGCAGCCGCAGGGCCGTGGCGTTCAAAGCGAGCGCCTGCGTCGCGTGTCGACTGGACGAAGGAGTGCCCAGATCCGCGTTGTCACTACGGAGCTGGTCTTCTGAGTACCGAATTTGGCCACTGTCCTAATATTAATACTTTTTCTTGAGTAACCTCCCATTCATAATCTTTGACTATAGCTAAGAAATCATAAATTGATTCAAATGATGATGACGATAATGAGCTAGAAGGCAAACTATAAGGAAATCAAGTCGAACGTTCACTTCACTTATGAAATGTTCACTTATGAAAAGGTAAGGTAAAATAAACCTAATGTGTAACGATGAATAGGCTATTTGACAATGCGAAATATAAATTGTGTATTATGTAATCAGTGTATATTATGTTTAAAAATGGTTATTTACTAACGAAAGTTGAAAATAATACTTAATTTATTCAAAAATCCATGAATAAAAATGCATTTTTTCAAACGTTTGTCACGTGACACAAAACGCTCTTGATTGTCCGGGCTTATGATGAAGTCAATTTCTTGTAAACTTTGCTTTTCTACTATATGTACCACAGATTAAAATACAGGACCCCTTTGCAGCGCCATATTGTCCAAGTAGCGTTTTCGCGCGCTATTTAAATATGTAATTTTTAATATGACATTTTTCGACAAATATGTACTAGAAATAAAAAACACAAATTTTACTGGGTTCCTTAACTTCTACTTAATAATATAAAATGGATTTTAAAAACCAGTCAAATAGCCTATTTCTCACTAAATTAAGAAAGCGCTAATAAATGCGCGCTTTTCTTATTAAAATGACTTATGAATGCTAACCAAACAACTAATAAGGCTTAATTACAACGTTCTTGCCAGTGGAGTGAAGTAATTTCTCATTTAACTGGACTATAAGAGATAAAGACATTGTACTTACATTACTGGTCACGTTCGATATCGGATTGTATCTCAGGTCGACGGTCTCCAGTACGGGTAGCAAGCTAGCGATGAAATCCGGAGGCAGGTTGGTAATCTACACATCAACTATTTTTATAAATATTAAAAAAGTTAACAGTAGATACAGTAACGGTAGTTGTGATACTGAAACAGACCAAACTAGGCATGATATGCCCAGTGTAACTACCGGCACAAAGGACATAACATCTTAGTTCCCAAGGTTGGTGGCACATTGACGATGTAAGGAATAGTTAATATTTCTTACACCGTCATTGTCTATGGGTGATGGTGACCACTTACCATCAGGTGGCCCATATGCTCGTCCGCCAACTTATACCATAAAAAATGAGATTGCACAATTCGATAATGGCACTCAAAGTGCTTGCGATCATAATAAGTCCACAAAAAAATATCTAAATTTTCTATTCATTGAGCCACATTGTCACTCAAATGAGTATTTATATCAAGGTTAATAAAATAACATTGCAAAAACAGATTTATTTGATCAATGCATTCATTTTATTGTCATTAAACTAGTTTGTTTATTGACTACCATAAAAAAGAAATGTGATACTATTGAATGTAATTGTCAATAATTCATTTCATTGTCTCTAATTAAAATTACGTAAGTGAATTATGTAATATTTGAAATAAATTAGTGAACGAATTATCAATCCTTTGTTGAGTATATAAGATGCGGAATAAAGTAATGGACCAAATAATGTTCTATATCTCTCCACTTATAAGTTGCGCCGTCCATGTTCAATTATTATTCATGTTTATGAGTGAGTGACACACACGCTTATAATGTGTTAGTGTGCGTTAGGCGACTAAGAGTAAAGATAGCAAAAAAATATATTAATTTGATTTTTATTTTGAAATAAATCAACATAGAGGGTGTTTCTTTGTGTATGAATAGATCTATAATGTTTTTTTCTGCCTACGAAATCTTTTAGTAGAACCGTAAATAAAATAATTGGCATTATGAATTATATATTAACTCCAGCCCTATTCCACTGGGACAGTTATGGGTACAAGTGCATCCAGTATGTACTCAATATTAAACTATAAAGTTGAGTACAAATCTAATTATTATGGTTGAAATAAGGCCAGTTTAATTTTGTCACCGAATATTTCATATTGCATGCTTTTTGAGACACGAAAGTATAACCATGGCCAATTTTCAGACTCAAATTGGTAACTTTTAATGTTGTCTTAAATTTTCGCGATGATTACACATTTAAATAAAACTATTTATAACGGATGAATCGCGTATATTAATTATTTTTAAACATCCCGACGTTTCGAGCACTTTGCAGTGTTCGTGGTCACGGGCAGACTAAGATGACATTTGTCTATTTGAAGAACAAAGGAAATATTATTAACAACTACCGCCAACGATTTCTCAATTGATATCTTGAGTAACGTTCCGGTTGCACGCAGAAGGCACTAACTGTATCTTTAGGTCTTGCAGTCTGTTGGATTTGGGATTTTAAATTTTTAATAAGTGGATCCCAGGTGTTAGAAAGTCTCCAACCATCTTCTCTATTGAAGTTCGGATGTTTTTGAATTTCAATAGCCTCGCGTATCATTCTAGGAATGAATCTGTGTTCTCTAGCGAGGATCTGTGGTTTATCAAATCGGATAAAATGGTTAGGTTTATCCAGAGCATGTTCACAGACTGCAGACTTAGAAGAACGCCTATTTTTGACATCTCCTATATGTTCCTTGACCCTGGTACCGATACTTCTCTTTGTTTGGCCTATGTAAGATAAACCACACTCACATTCGAGTTTATATACTCCTGCAGTTTGTAAAGGAATATTACTCTTGATAGGTCTCAAGAACTGGCTCACTTTCTTATGAGGCTTGTAAACGGTTTTAATTGAAGCTCGCTTCAAGATGTTGCCAATCCTGTCTGTAACTCCCTTCACATATGGTAGAAATGCAGGTTGTCGCTCAACTGTGGGTGGCTTGATACGGCTTCTGTGTTGAGCCAATCTATATGTTGGTGTATCGATTTGGCTTACAATAGGACGCAGCGGAGCACCAGTTTTGTGGATCTTAGGTAACCCATACAGTTTTGGAGGCTTTGCACATGTAGGCACGAGTGATTTTTTATCCAGATTTTTACGGCTTCTGCGATGCTGGCGAGGCACGGGCAGCTTGTTCTGGTGGAGTGCAAGCTTGACCTGACGTAGCTCGTCCTCTAGGTGTTCAGCATCGCAGAGATGGTGGGCTCTCTGAAACAAAGATTTGCCAACGGTAGCTAACTGGCTAGGGTGGTGGTGCGAGTCACCATTGAGGTATTTGTTGGTGTGTGTGGGTTTCCTATAAACTGTGTGACTTAATGTATTGTCAGGATTCTTGATAATAAGGATGTCAAGGAAAGCTAAAGAATTATTTGCCTCTAATTCCATAGTAAATTGAATGTTTTTATTTATAGAATTAAGATGTACTAAAAATGCAGATGTCAGATCACTAGGTAATATTGTGAAAGTGTCATCTACATACCGTTTATAAAACCTAGGTGTTATAGGTCCGGAGCGAAGAGCCCTCTCCTCCAGGTCTTCCATGAATAAATCGGCGACCACGGGGGATACTGGAGAACCCATGGCTACCCCGTCAACTTGTACATAGAATTCATCATTCCACAATAAATAACCAGATGTGAGGCAGTGATGTAACAGCTCTGCATATTCAATAGGCATGTTGTGTGTCTGTAGTTTCCTCTTGACAATTTCGATGCAGTCTTGTATGGGTAAGCAGGTAAACAATGACTGGACATCAAAACTAACCATTGTCTCGTTGTTGGTTAATTTAAGGTCTTTGATTTCACCAACAAACTGGTAAGAATCCTTGACATACGCCGCAGTGTGTCCTCGGAGGGGTGATAGTGTCCTTGCTATGTGTTGAGCCAATCTATATGTTGGTGTATCGATTTGGCTTACAATAGGACGCAGCGGAGCACCAGTTTTGTGGATCTTAGGTAACCCATACAGTTTTGGAGGCTTTGCACATGTAGGCACGAGTGATTTTTTATCCAGATTTAGTTTTTCTTGATGTTTTGATATTAATGCGGATGTCTTTTTAAGAATGTTATTAGACCTTTAACTAAAACCCTACTAATAACATTCTTAAAAAGACATCCGCATTAATATCAAAACATCAAGAAAAACTAAATCTGGATAAAAAATCACTCGTGCCTACATGTGCAAAGCCTCCAAAACTGTATGGGTTACCTAAGATCCACAAAACTGGTGCTCCGCTGCGTCCTATTGTAAGCCAAATCGATACACCAACATATAGATTGGCTCAACACATAGCAAGGACACTATCACCCCTCCGAGGACACACTGCGGCGTATGTCAAGGATTCTTACCAGTTTGTTGGTGAAATCAAAGACCTTAAATTAACCAACAACGAGACAATGGTTAGTTTTGATGTCCAGTCATTGTTTACCTGCTTACCCATACAAGACTGCATCGAAATTGTCAAGAGGAAACTACAGACACACAACATGCCTATTGAATATGCAGAGCTGTTACATCACTGCCTCACATCTGGTTATTTATTGTGGAATGATGAATTCTATGTACAAGTTGACGGGGTAGCCATGGGTTCTCCAGTATCCCCCGTGGTCGCCGATTTATTCATGGAAGACCTGGAGGAGAGGGCTCTTCGCTCCGGACCTATAACACCTAGGTTTTATAAACGGTATGTAGATGACACTTTCACAATATTACCTAGTGATCTGACATCTGCATTTTTAGTACATCTTAATTCTATAAATAAAAACATTCAATTTACTATGGAATTAGAGGCAAATAATTCTTTAGCTTTCCTTGACATCCTTATTATCAAGAATCCTGACAATACATTAAGTCACACAGTTTATAGGAAACCTACACACACCAACAAATACCTCAATGGTGACTCGCACCACCACCCTAGCCAGTTAGCTACCGTTGGCAAATCTTTGTTTCAGAGAGCCCACCATCTCTGCGATGCTGAACACCTAGAGGACGAGCTACGTCAGGTCAAGCTTGCACTCCACCAGAACAAGCTGCCCGTGCCTCGCCAGCATCGCAGAAGCCGTATCAAGCCACCCACAGTTGAGCGACAACCTGCATTTCTACCATATGTGAAGGGAGTTACAGACAGGATTGGCAACATCTTGAAGCGAGCTTCAATTAAAACCGTTTACAAGCCTCATAAGAAAGTGAGCCAGTTCTTGAGACCTATCAAGAGTAATATTCCTTTACAAACTGCAGGAGTATATAAACTCGAATGTGAGTGTGGTTTATCTTACATAGGCCAAACAAAGAGAAGTATCGGTACCAGGGTCAAGGAACATATAGGAGATGTCAAAAATAGGCGTTCTTCTAAGTCTGCAGTCTGTGAACATGCTCTGGATAAACCTAACCATTTTATCCGATTTGATAAACCACAGATCCTCGCTAGAGAACACAGATTCATTCCTAGAATGATACGCGAGGCTATTGAAATTCAAAAACATCCGAACTTCAATAGAGAAGATGGTTGGAGACTTTCTAACACCTGGGATCCACTTATTAAAAATTTAAAATCCCAAATCCAACAGACTGCAAGACCTAAAGATACAGTTAGTGCCTTCTGCGTGCAACCGGAACGTTACTCAAGACATCAATTGAGAAATCGTTGGCGGTAGTTGTTAATAATATTTCCTTTGTTCTTCAAATAGACAAATGTCATCTTAGTCTGCCCGTGACCACGAACACTGCAAAGTGCTCGAAACGTCGGGATGTTTAAAAATAATTAATATACGCGATTCATCCGTTATAAATAGTTTTATTTAAATTGGTAACTTTTAACGTCATGTTAGGATGAGAGCCCAAGACATCAAGCTATATCTAGTGGCTATAAGGGAGAGGGCTTATAGCCACTAGATCTAGATAGACAGAGAATGTAACTATAAAATGTAGAGTTAAATAAATACCTGATTGTAACTAAGCTGTAAATACATGAGGTTACTGCATTTGAGCAAAGAAGTCGGGAACTCCTTTATCCTGTTGTGCTTGAAGTTACAGTGGACGAGGCTGTCCATACGATCCATGTTGGGAGGTAGACTTTCTATTTCGTTAAATTCAAGGGTGAGCCACCTAGAAAAAGGTCATTATCATAAAGATATATTATTGTATAACAGATAATAAAACAAATAATTTAGATGGCTCATTATGCATTTAATTACTTTTTTAAATTATCTGTTAAATCAATTAAAGGCCTTAGAAGCTAAAGAATTTAGTACCTAGTAATAATACACTATAAATATAAATTCATTTTGACTATGAAATTATTTTTCCAAATGACAAAGCTGAGAAAACATTCAAGAAACAGCAAACTATTGTCTCTACATACACACACACACACCAGTATAAAATGGTTCATTTGTATAATCTATGGTATACCTATCTAGATACTGGTTGATTTGTATAGAATAAAACTTATAATTACAGATACTCGAACGAGCCTACTTGAATTAAAGAATTTAGATAATTTGAAAATAGAATCAGTAATCTAGTTGACTATGGTAATAATGATAGTTATAAAAATTACTTCTGGCAACAAAATCTCCTTTACTTATGTACAGCATTCAATACATTATCAGTAGTTTTTTGAAACTATATTGATAATTATAAAAAAAACCTACTTAAAGAACTTGTTAATTATAATTAAATTCAAATAAAAGTATAATTAGGCATACATGCATCACATTTATTGTCAATTATCAGTTTCAAATATGAATGTAGGGCAGAATATAATTATATATATGATTGTAATTTTTGAATGCTTAAATTTATACAAATTTATACCTTTGTCATGACTATGCATTTAAAATAAATATTGGACTGGCAATATGTAAAATGAAATTTTTTTTTTAATATTAACTAGTTATAAAGTCATAAAACCTACCTCAATTTTGTTAATTTCGTCATCTCTTCCGGTATACTCTTCAGTTCATTACCCCGAGCACCAAATGTATCTAATTTTGTTAATTTACCGATCTCCTTCGGTATTTCCACCAATCCAGTCCTGTTGCACCAGAAGGCTTCCAAGCTTTCCAATTCACCGATCTCTGGGGCCAGTTCCTTAAGCGGGTTGTAGCTTATGTTTAGATTTATGAGATTTTTCAAATTTCCAATTTCAGGCGGTAGAACACTTATGTTGTTATAATCAAGAGTCAACGTAGTTAAGTTCAGTAGTTGGGTGATTTGTACGGGGATCTCAGTCAGTTCATTGGTGTGTAGATAAAGGTATTCGACGTGAGTGCAAGAGTACAAAAGGGGTGGAATATCTGTTATTTCGAATGAATTCAAAATGACCCGAGACTTCTTCTCTGCAAAGGCCTGTTCTATTACCGCCAGGATATGATTCTCACGGATGAATTTTAATATTGCACTCATTTTGCGTCTATTTTTGGTTACATTGCTGTTGTATGTTGAATACTGCGTTTGAAAAATATTTGTGACATTGACAATCACCTGATACTTATTTTTATATAAAATGTTGCCATGTAGAAAGATTTCTACTACTGTACCAATTTTTTTTGCCGATATTATTATGTCTTACTAAGTTTCCTATTTCTTACTTGGATGATAAGCGAGTCATACAAATACATATTAAGTAATTTTTCATGATTAATTTATTATATTTTCATTAAAAAGTATCGTATCAATCTGTATAATGCGTGCGGAGAAACCTGAATTATGTATTGATTTTTCAGTTCCAAGCAATGAGCATGTCTCAAAATATTGTCGATATTGCTTGAAATAAACAAATTTCCTTGTGTTCAACAGTTACTGTAAAGTGTTTCAGTGATCATTTGCGATTCTTTAAAATGAAATTAAGTACAACTAAATTTAAGATAATGCGAGGAGTGTTGACAAAATCTGTGCTTTTAATTTTCTTGTTACATTCATCTCTTTTTTGCGATGCTGAAGGTAAATATACTTTTTACTTTTGATTAATGTCTTAAAAACTTTGTAAAAGTATTCTCATAAAATATTTCTTGCAGCTTTATCACAAAACAAAAGTTTCCATCACATCCGAAGGCCGAATATAGAAGATTCTTCTTTTAATAATCAAAAAGTAGCTACTTATAGGTCTTTTCAGCCGATAGCAATCAAATATCATAAGGCGGTGTATCCAAGAGTGGAAGACAGAACGGATTATGATATTAACGCATATGACTCGGAGTACGGTGGTGTAGTAGTTTCTAACTTTACGTCTTCCATATATGATGATAATCCTCCTTTGTATCCAAACCCTGAAGTGCTGGCTAGGAGTAATCCAGGTAAAAATATGTAAAAGATTATTCATTCTTTCTGAATTTATAAGTAAATGTACTTGTTATTTTTTTATTTCAGTCATAAAATATATTAAGGACTCGGCTATGTTTTTTATTTTAGCGCAATTAAGTAAATTTATCGAAAATAAGATATCGGAACCGGATGTGGAATTACCAGATGACTCCTTAGGCGACGGAGATTTAAGGGAGCACAATATCATTGACAGTGTTACGTATTTGTATGGATTCAATTCATGCCATGGTGGCAGAGATGAGTGGATGGTCTTGGTAAGTAATATTAAACTGAATCTTTAGTATAGCTTTGAAATTATTTTATGATATCATTAGGATAATAATTTTGCCAATTTCGAGACGGCCCAGTGGTTAGAACGCGTCCATCTTTACCTTTGGTTGTGGATATAAACCCAGACAAGCACCACTCAATAATCCTGAGCTTAATTTGTGTTTATAATTCATCTAGTGCTCGGCGGCAAAGGAAAACATCGTGAGGAAACCTGCATCTGTCTAATTTCACAGAAATTCTGCCACGTGTGTATTCCACCAACGCGCATTGGAACATCGTGGTATATGTTCCAAATCTGCAGAACTTCCCAGTAGTAAGAAATTTACAGGCCGTTGTTGTTGTTTTTGCCAATGTAATATAAACTCCTTGATATGGTGCCATTGAGCTATGGTTTTTTGTTTAGTTTGACGAGGTTTGGAGCTTATTCTTCAGGGCGCGTGGTTAACAAATGCCAGTGTCCTCACTATGTTTTATACTATCGAAGTGTCGTTTGCTTGAATAGCCTATCTTAGCACATTGATCATTGTAATTTTACTTGTCCAAATAGTGATGTGATCTTCTGCATCACTTAACTTTACTTAGTCTTAAGGCGCCGACGACGATTGAGTTGCAAATATGATAAGTTTCTGATCAGGTCTGTATTTGTCTAAAGAAAAAATTGTCATGACCAATAATTATACGACTTTTTCTGCAATAAATGTCTCAGTCAGTCTAGTTATATAAGCGATCTTTCCCATGATATCTTTAAGCCCTGTTTTATCGTGTATTCTTCGTGAAGATTATAATTAAAGTTTCGTGTATGAAACTGTATTTATTTTCCATAGATCTTCATCACTAGTGGCCTAGCAATAATAATACCCGTAGCAGCGATAATGTGGTTGATGTGGAGTCAATACGCTTCTGAATTCAGGCGGAACAGCAAGATATACCCAATTGTCATCAATTTATGCTGTTGTCTCGTAGCTTGTACATTGATTTATATACAAGCTGTTGTGGTAATAACCCTTTATATCTCCATATACTTGTTTTATAATACTTTTTATATTTTTACACAGATATTATAATTAGGTGGAAGATTACGATTGAGATCTTTAATCAGAAGTCGGGGTGAACGATTTTATTTTCTATTTATTGATGTATTAAATATTTGTAGACCTAATTAATTTAATGTAATTACTATAGAAGTAACAGAAAATTGACGAGCTATTATTGGTAGAGCGATTGATTTGTCTATGAATTCAATGTAATTTGCGAAATAATGGCGTTTTGAACATCGACAAAACTGTTAGCGTAATTTTGGAAGTAAAATTGAAGTTAAAACCAATGGTTAAATGCTTTACAATTTATGCGAAGTATCAATTAACTATGTGCAGTGATCTCATCGGAACTCTTCCACTCAAAAGCCAAAACAGTGGAAACCTTATGCTTTTGCTGCTCCGACTTCAAACAACTAATTCAAATAACTAATTACTAATGGAAAACATTTCATCTAGGGTGCATCTTCTCCTACCCAATGCGAAAAGATCGCTTTAGTTTTGCACTATACACATATCTCCTGTGCGATGTGGATCGTTGCTTTAGCGGCAGCTGTTGCGGAATATTGCGTCTGCGATACGCTTTTGCCGTTGAAATATAACTATTTGTTGGCATATGGCGTACCTGCTATAGTTGTAACGGTGAGTAAAAATACTAATATAAAAATTACCTACTGTATTATTTCACCGATTATAAAGTATTCTAGTTAGAAAGTACCTTTTTAATTCAATGTAAATTTTGTTGAGTTTTTGACACCAAAAACATTATTTTTGTATAGTTCAATTATGCGCTATCCATGGAACACTATGAAATAAAACACTATTGCTGGATGTCCATTGAAAAAGGAATGGTGATGGGATTCATGATACCAGCCATGATATTAATTTTAATAAACACGGCAATCGTTATAGTCGGTTTGCAAAGTGTGAATAAAAAGCAGACGGAAATGTTGACGGCAAAAATACACGAATTGGTTGAGCATCACATGACAAATTGGCCGAAAACAGTGAGAGTCGAGGAAAACGCAAATGGAAGTGTCGAAACACTGGACAATCTTTACACACCTGACAGTAGTAGAAAGAATACCGACACCTCCGATACGCTGGAAAAGGAGTTTACATTTAACGAAGAAGAATGTAATTACGTTATTATCGAGGGCTCAAATAACGATGTTAACGGAGAATGCGGAAAAGAGGTAATCTATCATATTTATGTCCAAAATCTACCGTAATAGTAGTTTTTATTTATTATAAATATAAGGGCATTTTCAAATTAAGTTCATTTTGTAGGTAAATGAACATTTCAAACAAATGTCGGACAGAGGCTTATTAAACATTATCTATATGGATAATTTGTCGTGGAAATGGACCTGGAATACAGAAGGAAATGAATTGAAGACATATCTCAATTTATGTTTGGTGTTGGAGCCGTTTTTCGCAATTAATTGGGTGATGGGCGTGGTCGCAATCGAAAATGCAGCCCATTGGTCTACTCCCACTATTTATCTCATACTGGTCGTTTCTATGGTAAATATTTTTAAATATGCAATTCGAAATTTCAATTTGACAAAACACCGTAATTTTTCGGTAGATTAAAAAATAGTCATTTTTTTTCCTTTGGTCATATTTTTTTTTTATAAAATAAGAACACGTAAAAATATAATAAAAAGTAGTCGTGATATTCAATCGCTACGGTCAGTGGTTAAGTAGGTAACCTTCATAGGGTCAAGTCACTTTTTCCTTAATCAGAAACTAGTTGGTCAAGCCGAATTCGTATTGAAAAAAAAACTTTTTAAAACGGGAAAATGATATTATTGGTCAGTTTGATTACGATGCTCTATTTAAATTTAATATTTAGTTGTTTCAAGAATTATAATAGACCAGTATATTTGTTAAAATTTTAGGACGATCGACAATTTAAATTTTACTTTTCGTAATTTTTAATATTTTTATGTATTTAGTTTCTCATACTTTGAAATAGTACAATGTTTTTGAAAAAACATTACTTGCTAGAAGTCGGTAGATTATTATCAAAGAGCTTTCCGTTATACATTGAACTCATCCATACTTTTCTGATGTACTGTACAAATATAATAGAAGGCAGTGATATTTAGACCTAGACAATTTTTATACTGTTTAATAATTTGACATATTCTATAATGTTTATTATTATTTTCAGCACATTTACTTCGCTGCTACGATTTGCACGACGATACCGATCGTTCCGAACAAGGCTACTGTGTGTTGTGATGACGTTGTAACCGAAAATCCAACTCTGCCCCGGGTTAGGTATGTAATCATCTCCATATAGGGATAGTGTTAATTTGAGATAAAACATTTTATGCAGATATTTCTGGACAGGGACAGAACAAATTTTACCTTCTCCGTTTTGATATACCAGTGCTCTCTAGTTATTTTAAAGATACAAGCTGTTGAAAAGCCATAGTAAAGAGTGTAGTAGTAATCTGGTTACTAAGTAAGTTTTATTTTAACAGGACCACAGACAGCATCCCTCTACTGGATCCCGTGATTCAGCAACCGAATGTGACGGTAGCACCGGCGGACACTATCAGCACGATCAGTATTTAAGAAAAAGAAGAATAATCTGGAATTTTCTATTGATGTATGAAGCATCATGGGGCCAAAATGGCCGACTTGATAAAATAATAAATTACGTTTACATTTCAAAGTATAATATGTATTAAATGTACACAGGCACAAGGGATAATGTATGAGAATGAACGCCCAACAGTCGGCAGCGTATTGACCATGTGGTCATTAATGGTCTAAGCTATATCTTTGTTTTGGGACAAATTTGACTACTTACAATTAACTGATCAATATTTTCGTCGGCTTACGAGCTATCAATATAAAAAGTTATTAACGACTAAATTATGAATATTAAATTAGTGTATTAAAAGATAACGTTTTGGAATTGATGATGTGTTAATAGTTATTATAATGAAGTAAGAAATATCTTTGAATAATACTCTAACTGGGCTGTATAAGAGCCTATTTAAATAATTGGCGCCCGACGTGGGACATTTGGAAACTGAGTTGAATTAAAACAAAGCAGATATTGTAAAATACTCGAAATTTTTGGAACTATATTTACAAAAATCTGATGGTTATTTAGTTAAATTATTTAAACAAAAATTAAAATAACAATTTATTGTTATCTCGACGTTAACGGATCGAATACCAAAAACGTCATAATATCGTAACTTTACATCTTAGCCGCAATGTCTAAGCTCAAATAAATAGAAGTAGAACAGATTGTCTGATAAAATAACACCATATCAAAATGCACACTAAAATAAGAGAGATAAAAGTATTATATTAATAAATATGATTGTTTTATTCTGTTAGAAGATGGAAACATCGGGTTTGAATGTATTTCAGCATGGCAATAAAGTTTATGGCATAATTTTAATTAAATTTTGAGATATTTACATATTACATGTTTCAGAAATATAAGTAGAATATAGTTAAAACTTTCAAAAGTTTCTCCCTGTTCAGATTTTAAAGATATTATACATAGCTATAGAGTTTAAGATTACAAAGTTTTATATAAATTAGCGCATGCGTAACTTGATCGGATGAATAGTGCTTTGATGTTTATAAATTTTCTTTAGATATCGATAAAACGTAGAGCATAATAATAAAATTAGTCTGGCGTAATATTTTACTAATGACCGTTTTTATTTTAAATAACAATGTCTAGTATCAATTTAAATATCGATATAATTTTAAGTCACTTGAAAAAAACAACAAAGCACCATAGATAAAATAGTACGGTAACGGAAATATTTATAACAGGCTTTCGTCAAATATTTTTATACCTTTGCCATTCCTTTGGAATTAATGGACTCGACATTTGTCTCCCATAACGTTGCAAGCAAATTTATTATTGTCGGCTACTGATTTTAATATTAGAATCTGGCATATAGGAAGGATTTTCAAAAAAAAAAAATAAAGATCGAGCGCATGGAATGTTAATGTGAGGCAACGAAATGAATATAAATTCCCAAAAGCATTGTAGTGTGTTGTTGAATTAACAATTATATGTATGTAATTTTTTTTATTGTCCAATAATTCTTTTTAACTAAAAGACAATCGTTTTGCATTGCCGGGAATTTGTATGTTTTTTTGCTTTACACTACCATTCTGTTAGCTAAATCTGCTATTTGTTTTATAATCTACAAATATGGATAAAAATATTACTTTTTTGAAAATAACGTAGTACATTCTTTAAAACAATACTTTTTCAATAAAGTATACTATAGGAGTATGACTGAGAATACCAAGTAATATTTTTTAACAAGTATTTCATTTATTCCACGCTTAATTGAGTTAGGTTATAAAATTAAAAATGAGGCAACGCTGATGTAGTTACTTCTGTAGTGGATTTTAATTAACTCACTAAATCGATGTCAAAAATAACTTTCATTTAGAAGTTAGTTTTAACATCGATTTAGATTTTCCTTTTTATTCTTAAGTTATTAGGTATTTGTAATTCGAACTGCACAATTGCTATTAATTCAGAAATTTCTAATATCTTATTTACCTGTCTGTAACCTGTCCTCAGGTCTCATGTTGGTTAATGAACTTAAAAGTAAAAACTGTTACCTATTTTAGAATTGTATTAGTACTTATATAATGCATAAAATAATTTCAATATTATTAAATATAAAAGAAAGCGTTGAAAAATTATTTAATAAAAAGAAAATTCTATGAATTACCTTGAGACAAATATCAAAAAGAATATTACTTTAAACGTAAAATGAACTTTAAAAGACAGTATCTTTAATAATTTTCTAAAATAAAAATGTCACGTGCGGTCGTACCTAATTCTCTATGTAGTGATGGTAATTTAATTAAAATTTTGAAATCATCATTGTTGCTAAAAGTAGTTAGTAATTTGTGATCTGTAGTTATTGTGATAGCAATAATGTTGCCATGCGTTTTATTAAATGTTTTCATAACTTCAAAAAGGTGTTTTATTCTTAAAAAAAGTAAAGTAAAGTAACAGCCTGTAAATTTCCCACTGCTGAGATAAGGCCTCCTCTTCCATTAAGGAGAGAGATTGGAACATATTCCACCACGCTGTTCCAATGCGGGTTGGTGGAATGCACATGTGACAGAATTTCGATGAAATTAGACACATGCAGGTTTCCTCACGATGTTTTCCTTCACCGCCGAGCACGAGATGAATTATAAACACAATTAAGCACATATATATAGTGGTGCTTGCCTGGGTTTGAACCCGCAATCATCGGTTAAGATGCACGCGTTCTAACCACTGGGCCATCTCAGCTCTTCATTTTATTCTTATTTACTAACATTTGCAGCAACAACCCCAATTGTAAGACTATTCGCTTTTCTTGTTCTTACTTACGAATGTTTTATAAAGAGTAAACAGGCAAGTGTAAAGTCAAGTAATATCACTGAAATAAAAAATATAAAGTTGTTGGAAAAAATTATATCTTAACAGATGACTGTAATAAGCACAATTGTTGAATTTCCTCACGGGTGTGTTTATGATCTCGTGCTGGTCGTGAAAACATCGTGTGGAAAACCTACACACGAATGAAAACTGCTAAGAGAATCCAATAAACTTCACTTTAACAGCGTGGTATAACTTCAACTCATATCTTCAAGAGGAATTAAAAGACAGCACAGTAGTCATACAGAAAATGCTATTTACGGTTCTGTCTACGGGCAACACTCGTATATAAATTTCGAAGTTGCACAACTCTCATCGCCTTTGAGTATTTAAATTAGTAGATTTGTAGCATCTTTTACGTTATTTAAATCAATGAAATTATTCTTAAATTTCTTTTATATAAACGAGTCCTCAACATTTGATTTTACTATGATTATAGATGTCCAAATTCTTTAACTTTATTCTGTAACTTGAACAACTGCGGTTATCAAGTCTGTCTCTAGAGAGATAGATCTATTGGGTGTAAAAAGGGTAAAAGGATACAAATAGAATGAAAACACCAATGTTCACTTATATCAAGTGTATTTCTGGATAAGTTGGTTACAAAATACTTACTCCGCCCGCCGGGTCCGAGCTGAATTTACAAGCTAACTGCACATTAGCACATTGATTTCCAAATGAAAACTAGGCGTTCTTATGAACATTTATTTTTACATCTAAGTATAAAAGCTGATTGGTATTTAACCTTTATTTCAATAAAAAAATCACGCACACGCGCCACTGAATTTAATTTAGTTTGAGCTTAACTTACTCTTTAGTTATTTTATAGGAAAAATATATATAATAATTAGTATAATTTAAATTATTACATAAACATCCCTTATGCTATTTATCGCGCGTCGGTCCATCGTAATATAGTTTATTCACTATATCTGTACAAAATGCCGACTGATGACCGCTCATCGGAAAGCTTAAGGATAAATTATATAATAGAACCAGAGCCACATCGCGACCTTCAAAGTATAAAATTATCTGTATTGAATGTGCACAGACGAGCAAAATCGTCGACGGATATTGATTAACAATCTTTATAAAAATGACTAATTTTTTTAATACTATCGAGTCACATATTTCACAAATAGTTCAATAATACTCAATTACTTAGCAGAGATCACGTCCCATAGGAATTTACTTTTGGAGTATATTTCGATCGTTTTTTTTGCATTCAACGTTTTGCTCGACTGTACATAGTGATGTTGCCTGCGATGCGACGTTTGATATTAAATGCTTATTGGCGGTCGGTGGCGCGAAGCTTCTCCTCAACGGCCTCTTGAGAGGCCTCGGAGAGGTCAGTCGCCTGGATGTACTTCTGTACACCGACCAGTGACTTCTTCAGGGCGTCAAAGGAGCTGTAACATTATTAATCGTTATATTTAGCTTTGACAATAATAAAAGTGTATTTAAATACAATTCAGAGATAAAAATACGTCAATTTGTGAGTATCAAGATTATTTGACATATTGTTTGAATGTCATGAGATTAATTTTATCTTATTTTTGTTAGCTAAGTTTCTCCTTAGGTCATTACAATGTTTCTTAATATTTTATAAACATTTTTTACTGATTCATCGATTTAGTTTGTGTTTTTTTGTTAATATTAAAATATCTTTCTTACCTAGAGTACAACATCTTCTTCTTGACCTTGGCGGTGTCTGGGCACCACGACATGAGGAACAACTTCTGTTTCTTGCTCGCCTCCGACGTGCCTTGACACTGATGCGTGTATTCAAAGTCGAAGAGACCATATCTGGAAAACGAAATAGATAAAATTAATTCACATTATTACTACTTACTATGGAATATATACCTCCTAATATATACCTACTTATCGTTGCCAACCACTGCCTAATAATGGATTATTTATGTGATGATACATTACAATTTCTTTTAGTATACATTTGATCAATATGTCTGGTCATATTGTACATGCTCATAGTAGGAAATAATGAGTAAATTAATAGCTTGCGTTAATAAAAAGGCACACTAACTTGATTATTTTTATTGTTGTTTCATTACGAAAAATTAATTCATATAAAATATTATTTTGTATATTTAAAAGTGACCATCAAAAACAACCGCTCAATAAGAAATAATATAGCAAAATTCTATTATTTTATTATGGACACTAGTCCATAATAAACACACTACACTAGTAAACTGTGTTAAACTGAATATTATGACTATAATTTTAATATAGATCTTCTGACTCAATATGAATAAGGAAAAACCTCCCTCGAATATTAGTAATATTAGTTACTTATACGACTCTCTAAAAATACAGTCTGAATAAAAAATACAAACCATATATCATACTACTTTAAACTGTAAAAACATTCTATATTTTCGTTTCAGTATGAACATTAGGCTCAAGCAAAATAACTAGTAATTATAATAATAATTATCTTAAATTAGAACATTACTTAATAAGTATGTCAATTCATAATTCACTTTTTAGTATAGTGACTGTTCGATACAGGCTGAGACACCAATAACATGAACAATCCCCTCCCTGTTAATATAACAGGAGAGACCTAATAGATTTGATTCTAGTGCCTCTAACAGAGTCATCGCTGTTCGCTTCGCCAAATGTCACTGACCTGCAGTTACATTACATTCACCATTCAAAACTGAACACACAAATACGATTCATACTGAATATACTATAGGTGTGTTTCAGTGAACATTAATCACGTAATCGAAAGTAGCTCCACAGAAATTATGCAAAACACAACATGCTACGATATTTAATTTAATTTAAGTTTACTCTGAGTGTTTCTTTTTTCATAAATTATAAATTGCAACATGAAGTTAACAAGTGCAGTGACAAAAAAAAAACTGTTAAATTGTAACTTAATTTTTTCGAAACTTTTAACAAAGTAATATTTTCTTGTAATAATGACTTGTAGTAATGACTATAGATAGTTTTAGACACTCTTATAAATACACATAATTTCTTATTCCAAACTAAAACAGCTGGTAGATAGTATTTGATATTCTTTTGAATTGAATACAGTACAGTTCAACTATGTACAGTCGGGGTAAGAAAAGGTCCGTCACCTAAGATCTATTTTCGTGTGCTCAGTGTGAGCGATAATCTGCTTTACCGATCGAGAATGACATATTGCGTCGAAATGATTTGACGTTTAGTTTCAAAAGGTACTAAGAGCTTAAGGCTTGATAATGGAATGCTTTCTCTAACAGTACATTAATGTTTCGCTCACCTGCACTCGCCGGTGCCACCCTTCTGCAAATCCTCAAGGAACTGGTCGTATTCCGCGTTACGTTCGCCGACGGTTTCAACGTCGATCTGCTTCTCGTCCCTGATGTAGAAAACTACATAGCGGTGTTTCTTATCTTTTTTGATTTCCTCGTACGTTGTTTTGCAAGCGTCCGAAACTGTTACACCAGACGCCTGGAAAGAACCGAAAAAAAAATTGTAATAATATTAATGAATATACTGTATTTTGAAAACTATTTGTCGCCAGCGGCTCTGCACGCGTTTTAGGGCGTTTGTTGTTATGTGTTAGGCAAAAAAGCAGCCAATGTCCTTTTCCTTGGACTCCAAGTTTGCTTCATACCAAATTACGTCAAATTCGGTTAATTAGTTTGGGAGTTAAACAGCGACAGACATAGTTACTTTCACATTTATAATATTGGTATAGCATTTTAGATTAATAAAAGTTAAAGGATAAGAGGGCCCTTGTATCAAATAAAATACTAATATAAGCACAACCCGTAAATTTTCTGCAGTTGAAACCGTATTTGAATTTGCCATCTTCGCGAAGTCATTGACGTATCCGCATCATTACAAAGATTTACCTTGAAAATGCTGGCTACTCCAATAATAACAAGAGAAAGGAAAATAACCAATAACTCATTAAGTCTAACAAATATATAAATTACGTAA
This sequence comes from Vanessa cardui, assembly GCF_905220365.1. Lineage (NCBI taxonomy): Eukaryota > Metazoa > Arthropoda > Insecta > Lepidoptera > Nymphalidae > Vanessa > Vanessa cardui. The sequence continues at coordinate 2,979,332 of NC_061148.1, forward strand.
TATTTACGTATTCATACATCCCTGACAGTGAAAAACGATAACGAGTATACACTTTGCCTATCGTTCAATGATATCTAATAACTTATTTACATCGTAATTAGCTACTGGTATATTGTTATCACTTGATTGATGACTTAATGTTTTCAATTTGTCATGTTCGTGAAATAAGTAATAGTCCATGCAAGTGAAACTAATCAAAGAGAACTAACTTGAAACGGGACGTTAACGAGAAGAACAGCAGTGGGATTCGTATGAATTCACTTCGCATCTCACTCGTGAAATGTTGACAACAGATTTACTGTGATACGCCATATCCTATGAATTTTATTATTATTATAATCAATGTCACATACGTCGTTCTGACATTTCTCGCTAGTTTTATGCGGTGAGATCCGAGTTTCTTGATACAGAATAATCCTACAAAATAAATTTGATTCTTACTGGGTAGCCAAATTAGCTTGCTTTGCTTTGTTTTACCAGATGGTACGACTTTGTTCTATCGTGTCTGGCTAGGTACGACTTTTTTATCACATTCTAATGCCAAAGCTATACTTAATATTGTTGTGTTCCGGTCTTAAAAGTGATTGAGCCAGTGTACGATACGATATTTACGGACGAAAAAGATTGACAAAAAAATGGTATCTTAGTCAATGTAATATTGTATTGTTAAAGAAGAGTACAAAGTCCTCACAGTCGGACTAAATTCGTACACAATCTGTCGTTCATGTAACAAACAGCTGCCGTAACATTTCAACTATTTTCGTAAACGTAGAAGCCCCGCGCATAGAATCCAAACTAATGTAATTTGTTTACACATGTCGGGTGTATAAACAACTGTTATTGTTTCAGCAAAATAAATAGCACATTGATTATAGAACATATATTTTTTTATATACATAGCTAGCCAGACATCGATAATAAAGGTCATTGACCTATTGCATAAAAAAGGTCGAATTGAAAAAGTATCTATATTAATAATATAAATGGGAAAGCAACTTTGTCTATATATCTGATGGGCTAAAACACAATCAATTTTAATGAAATTGGCTATGTCACAACACAACCTTAAACCCTAAGGACACATCCAGTGGACCCCCAAACAAGATGGGGGAACTAGTTTCGAATAAAAATTTCTTCTATCGTATATTTAATCTGTAATTACGATATAGCGACGCCTTTCTCGAGCAGGAATTATTTTTGAACGTCAAAGAGATTCTCGTTGCGGTTGACCTAAAAATAGACGACATTTTGGGCGTTGAACTTTACAGCTTGATATTATCAATACCGGGCACGATATTTGAGTTGAAGTTTAGTTTTAGCTTCATCGGTGGGGTAGGGCTTTCTGTCTTTGTTGTACCGAATCGTCAGTTATTTCTCTGGAATTGAATACTCTGTATATCTGTTCCAAGGACGAGTGGGCTAGTGTAATATATATTAACAATTCTTTTTTTGAAAATACATAATTTTTTTTTTAATTCAATTCAAATTACGCGGCGATTTAAATAGTTATTTATCTTCTACATGTTAAACGTGATTAATGCTTTTCTAATATATAAGTTCAATATAGAATGAGTTTTCCAATTCGTGATTTTATATATTACATGAACTCTAAAAAATAACATAAGCTACGTTTTTATATATAACGGATGACAACGAACAAATTAAAAGCGAAACGAAGCCGCGGTCAACGACTACTCTTTTCAAATACATATTTTTTCAATTTATAGTATATAACTGACATATACAAATTTACAGTACATTTACAAAATGATTTATCGTCTAAGCGATGTACCCACCCGCATGGGTTGTATAAATAGCAACGAGACATTGGCCGTCTAAATGCAGAGCACACACGTGCGTCCTAGGAGATGTATGTATTAACGCATGTGTTGAAAGGTTCAATCTTGTATCGATTCATTTTAGTACAGTATAGTACGACACAACTTAGATATAGCATCGGAAAAATTCCTAAAACCGATCACATCCAAATTAAGTACGCTATCCCAAATTATCAATATTTATTTCTCATGTGAATATGATCTTTACACAAACGTAATAAATTGTAATATCATATGACACGTCGTTTTACATGCACTTGCTTTCTTGAGTTGAACTGACGCGAGAATCTATAGCGACGAATAGCGTCGAATGGCACGATAGGGAGCTATTTCTATTGGTTGTATAAATCGGCAGTAATCGGTTTTATCGTATTTGCCGATGCTACATCTCGTCCTCGATAGATTTTTTTTTCACTTTCAGTACATTTATTGACCAAGGATATGTATGTGAAACACAAGAGGTAAGACAGTTATTGTATACGTGACGCTCTCTCATGCAGTTGAGCCCTTTCTACTCCCTATTCTACTACTATACATGGTTTCTATATTTAACACTAGTAGTCGCCCGGGGCTTCGTTCGCGTTTTGGCGTGTTTGTTGTTACGTGTCAGGCAAAAAGTAGCCTATATCCTTTTTGGGAGATCAAGTTTGCTTCATACCAAATTCCATCAAATTCGGTTCAGCGTTTTGGTCGTGAAAGAGCTACAGACAGAGTTACATTGACGTTTATAATATTAATATTGATTACGTCTCAAAATAATTAATTAATTTAATCTTTCTTTAATCAACGATTCCGATTATTTGTATCCGCCTGTCTATTATCATTATTAACAGAAAACCTTTCGCACAACAGATTGTTTAGCTAAAGCTGTTTTCGATACAAGAACATCATCTGTTTCTAATAATCTTCAATTAATATGCGACACATTTATAATGTTATGTGGTGTAAACATTCTAATACAATTATTTGGATTTTTAATTTTGTATTATAATAGTGTCATTTCTTATCTTTTTAAAAATATCTTTAGATTTTAAAGGTTTAAGGCATTAAAAGGTTTATAATGTAGACAGTCCTCGTTATTGCGGCATGTTAAGAGTCTCGTAAGAAGAGACTTATGTTTGTTTTTTTCTTCTTATTATGACATTGACCTCGCGACAAGTGCATTCTCCTGTGCCGGAAAACGGAAAATTGACGTATGCTTGAGGAATAATGTCAAAACATTGCTGAAGGTAACTCGAAACGACGTAAGTCGAGCACTGCCTGCATTGCAATAACGTTCTTAGTGTCCCAAATTAAAAGTACTAAAAATAAATTTGAACTCTCATTTAAACTTCATCCTTGATTCTAAAATTCAATTGCAAGAAACGGCACGAGGTCTATAATTAAACCGTGTTTATAATTAAAATTCTGCATGTCGCTGGGCGTATGCCAAAAACAAAATTATACGTGAATTAAAGCATACATTATTTTATAAAATTTTCACGAAAATTATACGATAAAAGTATCACGCACAAAGAAATAATATATAAGTTTATTGGAAAGTTAGATCTGAACGAATTAACAGAGATTACTTCAGTTATTTCTGTCAGTAAGATGTTTTTGTGAAGGATTTTTCTACGGATTGATCTCATACTGCTCAGTGCTCGGGTTGTTCTACATATATATTTATAATTTATCTTCTATTTCTTTTCTGCTAAAATAAAGAGTAGTGTAAAATTACACACTAAGTTCATTGAAGATCAAGTCCAAGGATGTATTCGTTCTATTTGACCGATATTTGATGAAACTACGAATGGAAAAGAATGCATCTGTATTTACGCAAACACGTGTTAACTATAACTCTGTGCAGATTACTACAGAATAATAAATACTACTTATATGAAATTAATACAAGTTCCATATACATCGACTAGCTGTGCGAGAACAAAAAAAGTTTTTGTTATGGCCTAAGATACTTCTTACTACATCAACTATCTGCCAGTGAAAGTCCCATCAAAATCGGACCAGACGTTCCCGAGCTAAGACGGAAAGAATAAACAGTTAGACGGACGTGAATTTCGAATAGGAAAAATAATAGTTGACTGCTATATATTATAATACAACATAGTCGTAAGCCAAGGCACTGGCAAATAAATAAAGTAAAAGCGCTGTATCATAATTAATTTCGTATCTCACAAACGATCTCAGTATAGTTGTACTCGTTTATTATCCTCGTGTATTTCATAAATTCAGCGCGTTGGCAACGCTGTGTCGAACGCAAAGATTACCTAGAACATCTGGAATTATTTGCTGGAATACTTACTTGCTGGCTATCAATGATATTCTAATAAACAGATATGTTATATCCATACTAAACAAAAGAAAAAAGTGTGCCGCGCCGGGGACCGTTTATTTAAGTTTATTTTTACATTTCGTTAAAAGTAAAAAGGATAGCTTGATAAAAACAATAAGTAAAAGGGATAACTAGATGTTTTAATTACGCAAAAAGTTTTACTACGTAATTATGATGTATTATACTGATTACTACGTCAAACAACTAAAGGCAAACGTCACAATTAGGATGTTTTCTAGTCTTCACTTTTTGCGCGTTAATAACATATCTGTTTATTTCAACATCATTGCTGGCTACGCAAACGCCAACAAAATCAATGGACAAAAGTGTCTTTTAAATATAATTCTTCTGTAAGTAATTAGTCGACAGCTGAATCATTTCTCTTTTGTTTTTTTATCAAGGTATAGATTAAGGCACTCGAGATCGGGGTTCTAAAAATATGTTCGTTCAAAGAAAAAGGTTGTATGTATCACACGGTACAGTGACATTTAATTCTTTTTGTTTATTGTTTTCGTTGTCGTGAAACATTTTCTTTTCAAATAAAATAAACGTATTTTAGACTTAAGCAGTAATCAGTTTAGATTCGAGTTTTTTAACCACTAAGATGATACCGAGATGGCTTCCGATACGGTGTTGTTAATTGGTTCTTTATGATTGTATCACATTGTTGTTGCATATTATGATCATAAGGGCCGTCCATAAATTACTTAATCGATTTTTTCAGACTTTAGACCCCCCTCCCCCTACAATCATCCTATCGTCATTTTTTAATGACCCCTTCTCCCAAAATTGACGTCATTACCAGTTTGACGAGATTAAAACATTGCAGATTTGAGAAATAGGGTATTATATGCAGTCATTTGCAGTCTCAGTTACTAGGTGTGCTAAAAGAAATTTCTTTTTAGAAATAATCTTTTTGTGCGTGAACAATAAACTTTAAATAAATAAATAAGAATTTCGAAAATAAATAAGACGTCAATTTCGAAACCCCCCCCCCTATCTATCATTTACCGTCATCCGTAGACAAGCCCCCCCCCTAATTTAGAATGACGTAATATATGGACGGCCCCATAGCATATTTGAATTATTTACTTTATTATATACAATTATGATTGTAATTAATTGATCAATAATTCCGATGATTTCGGGGCATTGTAAAAAAATATAAAGAGTGGAGCATTATTGTAAAACGTAATTTTATGATCATATGATTTTTGAATAAATTAAGTATTATTTTCAACTTGTTAGTAAATAACCATTTTTAAACTCATAATATACACTGATTACAATAATTCACAATTTATTTTTCGCATTGTCATATAACCTATTAGACTGATTGTTAATTTCAGGACACCCCATGGCTCTATTTCTGACGCAACTGCCTCTGTATCGTTCATTCCAATGATATTTCGTTTACTAATTAGCTTATATAAAAAACAACATCATACATATATTAACGATATTTAGTGATTATTATTTGTTATCGTTATCAACGCGATGTTTTAAAATAAATATTAATCGTAAGGAATTTCTCGCGATATTTTCAATTAGTCGCGTCATATCGATTATATCGAAAGCAATAAACAAATTACTCGGCATTTTCAATAGTTTTTCTAATAGGTTGTAACTATTTGCAACGTTTCTTAGAGATTTTACCTTTAAGGATAATTCACACGAATTATAAATCAAAATAAACTTTATTCAAATGGGCTTTTACAAGCACTTTTGAACCGTAATTTAACAATTAAGTGAAGCTAAGACCGGCTCGGAAAGTAGATTCTACCGAAAAGAACCGGCAAGACAATCAGTAGTTACTCTTTTTCAACATTTAAAAAAAATACAATCATATCAGTTAAATACAATTATATATGTATACAATACAATTATACATATATCGGCAGATACTTAATAATATTTTATTGTTACATTTATGTATCTACATACATGTTGCCCTGCTTTAGTGTATCTATTTATTTTGGTGCGCCTGCATGATTTTATTATATGAGTCATTAAATCAACACTAATATTATAAAGACGTAAAATTTGTATGTGGGGGTACGCCCGAAACGATCCCGTTCTAAAATGATTTTCACAAGTGAAAATAATGTACATTATTCCTGAGTGATATAGCGCATAATTATTTTATAATATATTATTTTCTTTATTGATAAATTACACCAAAGCCTTGTCGAGGCAGTTCATTCCTTACCACATATATGCAAAAAAAAATGGCTATATATTTACCTGTATAGCCTTTGTGAGTCGTTCTAAATGAGCTAGACTATTGGCCAAGGTTATCTAAGGCAACTATCAAATGTATCTATGAAACCTGTACTTTCGTCACGCTCTAATGAAGACTATAATATTATACGATGATCATTGATTCTCGAATTACAAAACCTACTTTCGATTTTCTTTTATTTCCTTATTTAATTATATAAATTAATGCCACCAGTCTCTCATAAAACATTAATTTGGTAATACACGTATGTAACTATTACATTTGTTTATTATAAGAAATAAAATAAATTAAAATCATGTTAGATAAAATCAACCAATAAGTTATTTATTAATACAAGATTATACTAAAGATACTAAAAGCGAAGACTTAGTATTTATTGATTTCTAGGCGGTATTTTAAAAAATAGATAAATAATAAAAAATAAAAAAAATGCTGTCTTTTGTCACAGTTTATAAAATGCTGAAAAAGAGTAACTGCAGAGCTAGATGGTTCTTCTCAAATCTACTTTCCCAATTTAATACTGTAAGATGACGGTGCAAAAGTTGCCTACTTTGATTTTGCCTATAAATTCACGTTAACATGCGGTTTTTTTTTAATTTTCAACAATCACCATCATTTTTTTTACTCATCTTAAAACTGTAATTAATCGATCTAAGCGTTCTTCAGGAATCAATCCGCCCATTGGTGAAAACTGTACAGAAATCTGTTCAGTAATTTCGAGCTTATAGCTTTCAGACAGGCAGACGGCCGGATTTTTAACATTGATTCATTTAATAATAAATAGTCTCACGTATTAAAATAACCTTTTATTATAAGTTTAAACTCACACACACACACACACACATACATACAAGTTTGGACAGCGTGGTAGATGTTATTTGAAATTTGAATATAACACATAATACTTATTAGGTATTATTATAAGAAAATCTTAAGATACGAATGAATTTCTTCAACGTTTAATCACGTGACCTCAGTGACGTTTTCTAAACGAGAAATCTTGCGAATAATAATTTAATTGGCTTAGAATCTACGAATACTTATAAAAAGCGGGTTAATATTAGACGTGTGCGACGACACGAGACCGACTGCGCCCACACATCGTTCCCTCGATATTCCTTTTGCTAGACATTGACTGAAAAACATCGATAATGTCGTATTCTTTTAGCCAGACCACTTATCTTAGCGTATATTAATATATTATATACTATACAGGTTTCTATTGCGATCACAAAATTTAACTCATCATTTGAATGACATTTTAAACACAGGTGGAAATGTTTAAAAATTCAATTGCAATGATTTGACCTGCACCAATTTATATTATCAAATAATATCTTGTATTAAATCATCGAACATATTAGTATAGTACGACACAAATTAGATGTAGCATCGGAAAATAAAACCGATTACTGCTGATTTACACAATCAATAGAAATAGCTCCCTATCGAGCCATTCGACGCTATTCGTCGCTATAGATTCTCGCGTCAGAGAAAGAAAGTGCATGTAAATGGACGTGTCAAATTGACAAATATATTAGGTCACATGATATTACAAGTTATTACGTTTGTTTAAAGACGATATTCACATGAGAAATAAATATTGATAATTTAGCATAGCGCAATTCGGATGTGATCGGTTTTACGAATTTTGCCGATGCTACATCTAAGTGGTGTCGTACTATACATATTTTAAAGCTTTACTAATATTCTAAATGTAAAGTCTCTTTGTCTGTCGCTCTTTCACAACCAAACCGCTGAACCGAATTTGATGAAAATTGATGTAAAGCAAACTTGAACTTCAATAAGGACATAGGCTACTTATTTGCATGACGCATAACAATCAACCATTCTAAACGGGAGCGAAGCCGGGGGCGACTACTAGTATTATACATACATAAAAGTAATATGTATCAATAACGACAGTCTAAAAATAGACCTTTTCTCATTAGCCTTAAGATATAAAAACGTCCACATATATTTTTTTATTCTGGCTATATAACAGGCCAACACAAATGTTATTCTATAAGATATAACAATATCTGTGTCGTTGGAACAGACGTCAGAACGTGCATCCGTTATTTATGACCGGCGGCGACTAGAGATGTTAAATTTAATGACGGAAACCGACGACCGTTCCGATTGTTTGTTCATACATATTTCAAAAGAATACAATTAAACTAAGGGATATCAGTAATAATATAACGCTAAAGTAACTCTGTAGGTTGCTCATTCACTGCCAAATCACAAATTTCAATCGCTTTTCAACCGACTTCAAAAAGGAGGAGGTTATCAATTCGTCTGTATTTAAAGTATTCTCGTATTGTTTTTTGATAGATATACTAAAGTGTTTTCTTGGCTGACACCGGCTCCAAATATAACAATAACTATAACTACATTATGTAATCGTAAATCGACTTTTAAGTAGTCTAATATTTTTCATTTCATTTTACCTAGGAGAACTCTCAAAAATATGTTAAATATGCAATTATTTTAATTACTTTTTAGAGCATATTTATTTGTTTTAAAATAGTGTTTTGTTTCAAGTCGGTTTTTCTTTTTGTTAAAATTTTATTTATGTATGGAGAAATCTTGAATCCCCAGGAAAAAATACGCTACAAGCCCATCTGGGTAGGTACTCAACACATTCTACCCATAAATATTTGAATTTAGAAGGTCCATAATGCCCTTAATAAGTAATACTTAATTATCCATATTAGCTTTCATTATTATTTTTATTTTAGTTTATTAATTTTTTATTCATTGATTTGTTTTGTAACTTGCTATTTTGATTAGTCTTTTATTGGCCTTTTTTTTGCTTCAATGTATATGTTGCCTTACTGTTCATGCAGTTATCACCTGTAATTGAGGTACCACTTCTTACATTTTTTTATTTTACGAACTGTGTGCTATCATGTATCAGTGTGTACTTTGTTGGTGATCTAATAAATAAAATAAATAAATGAACACAATACCTGGCTGTGTTTGTTTTGAAAAGCGAGTAAGTATTTTAAGAGACGTTTTTGCGTTGTAAGGTTTAATATTTCAAAACCGCCATGTCTATGGGATGTAACCATCTGGATGATACCAAATCACTTCATCTCATCATCAATCACCATGCTAGCAAGTTTGAGTCGATAGATACAGACTCAAAGCTTAATATAACAAAAAACATTCGTCAGTCCGTCTGCCTAATTTATATAATAGCATATAAATATACTACTGAACATGAAGTGTACTTCGTCGGACGGAGTCTATGTATCTGAAGTCTGAAGTACGCTTCTACGCTAACAATACGCGTAACTTTGTCCTGGCTCTAGCGTGAGTAATGTCTAGTAAATTTCGTCGGTCCATTATGGGAAGAGCGCGTCTTGTTTCAACAAGGATTGTTATAAACGTCATAAGCATCATATTTAGCAAAGCATTTTTTTTATGAAATGGGTTGGCTTCGAGCATATGGGCCACCGCATGGTAAGTGGTCACCAACACCCATACACACTGACGCTGCAAGAAATATTAAATATTCCTTACATCGTCAATGTGCCACCAACCTTGGGAACTAAGATTTTATGTCCCTTGTGCCTGTAGTTACACTGGCTCACTCACCCAGACCGGAACACAACAATACTGAGTACTGTTTTTTTGTTTTACTGTTTAATTTGACGGTAGAATAACTGATGAGTGGGTGTAACCTACCCAGACGGGCTTGCACAAAGCCCTACCACCAAGTAAATGTGGCAGAATTTCTACGAAATTTGTCACATGCAGGTTTCCTCACGATGTTTTCCTTCACCGCTGAGCATGAGATGAATTATAAACACAAATTAAGCACATGAATCAGCGGTGCTTGTCTGGGTTTGAACCCGCAATCATCGGTTAAGATGCACGCGTTCTAACCACTGGGCCATCTCGACTCGGTATATATAATATTATTCAATTTGTCGTTTCTCCGGCTTGAATTATATTGACGGTGACAAGCGTGGATTACACGTTATCGATTGAAATATAGCATGACATGTGAATATATAAAACGCTTACGATATGACCGTTCAACAGATCGATACGAAATAACGATCGAGCGTGTTTCGAGTTTATATTGCATGCAAAACGTGGCGCAATTCATCCGCATTGCTATCGATTTTTTAACAAATATGCTAGACACAAAGGCAGATAGCTAGCTAGCTAGTCGTCTTAATACTGGGCCCACGCTCCAAAGAAAATGAGCTTATTCCATCACACCGCTCTGGAACCACTGAGTGGAAACATACGTAGTTGAATCACAATCGACACTATGCAGGTTTCCTCGCCGAGCGCCAAGTGAAATTATATATAAAACAAATATTAACCATAATAATATCAATTAAAACTCCGCCTCATTGCCTCTACTGGTGACAGGAGGGCTGGTTCGTTTTTTGCCCAGAAGATCGGAATTGTGATTCAAATGGGAAATACATAGCATTCTTGCCACCATTCCACGCGGTCAAGATTAATACAGCAACTAGTTTTAGTTCATATTTGTATTATATTAAAGTATTTAATGTTATTAATCATAATCGTAATATAACGTTTTCCATTTCATAGTCTAGAAGACCCAAATCATAAAAATACATGCTTACATATATTTTCGACGCGACATTCTGCTAGAGAAATAGATGGTGTTTACGTAATCGTATAAAAATGATAATGACCTAACCGATTGAGGTCACACCTGACGGCAGATATTCTCAAGGGAGTCTGGTCCAAGTGTGCTGTACGTATAATAGTAGAGTATATATAGACCGGTGGTAGCTTCGCTTAACAGTTTTATTAATGACAAGTATTTATTTATTCTTTATTGCACCCAATCTTAAAACTAAAAAATAACATTTTCGTTATTTATTAGTTGCATGAGGTGCAATAGGCGGCCTTATCGCTAAGCAGCGATCTCTTCCAGGCAACCTTTGGGTAAAGGATCATAATGTTGATATAGTACCGTGTATTGTATTCCCTATCCCTTGGGAATTCTGAAACATCCTAAAAATAGTTTTTATTTGTTGTTATAACCTACTTGCATGCGAAATTTGAAATCCCTAATAATTATAGTTACGGAGATAGAGCTACTTTGGTTCGAAAATATAAATCCCATTTATTCCCTATCCCGAGGGAACTTTGAAAAATGACTTCTTAGTGCACTTAAGGCATACATGTGCCAAATTTCAAGTCTAGGTCCAGTGGTTTAGGATGTGCGTTGTCTGTCAGTCACTCCACTCAGTAACGGAACAGTTTTATATATATTGATGATAAAATTGCTTGTAAAACTACGGAGTATATTTTTATTATCTGATTTGATATAGCTTGCTATATACTATAGAGAAATCGTCACAACCTATCAATTCAGGCGTAGGGACAATATACGTGCCTTCCAGGGTTTGATAACCGTGTGTCCATTTCATAATTCCAAGTGAGATTTATTTTAATGAAAAGGCAACTATTATCATATCATTTAATCCCATACTTCAGGGAATAATCTCAGGACCAAGAGACCGGCAAAGATCTTAGTGGCTAAAATATTATTATTTCATTACTTAAATTTTATTTTTATAATTATATATATAATACTGAAATAAACACACGTCTGCAGTTTGAATATAGAATGCACAGACACGCCGTTATCGTTAATTAAAAATGCAGTTATTAATTAGTCGATAGCAAGGAAATCCTTTAGGGATACGGCCGGAAGATACGTCCAATGGGAGATGGATCGTTATCGTCTATGAATACAGATAATATTTATGTATTTAGATATACATAGCATAGACAAAAAAAACGTTATATTATATTAAATGCATTAGTAACACTTACACGGCCAAATATTATTGTATTCTGTAATCAATACAATAAATTTATGACGAAGTTTTCGATGCAATTAAAAATATAATACAATGGGTATAAGGTAAATTTCAAATTCAACTACTATTAGCCTAGTAGTCGACTACTACGGACATTTTTATACGCGTTTCTCAGTTTTGTAATAACACTAAACCCTACCCCCTAGCTTAAAGGCTAGGGTTATATAAATACCTACAAAAAAAGGGAAAATATTTATTGAACTATTATATATAAATAAAGATATAAAGAACAATATGATTTAAAACGAACTTAAATAAATTTATATAAATATAAAAATAATAAGGCTGGCAGAAAATGCTGTTATAGCGTTAAGTCCGCCGTTTGTACATGTTTTATTTGTGCAATAAAGAATAATAATAAAAAAAAAATTAGTCTTAATTGAAGTTTCGAAAATATAGATAGCAAATACAAAGATGTCATACGAATATTAAACATATCGTATAAATGAGTCACCCTTGACCGTCAAAACGGAACGCAAGTACATCCCTTATTAAAATCACCCTACGAGATGAACTTAGGGAGGGTGGCGAGCGGTCGTTAACCTCAGTGACGTCAGGTCAGTGACTCAGGTATCGATAGAGATCCGACCGCGAAAATGTTTGTTATTTTAATGGAGAATGTTTTTTACATCCTTTATTGTGTTTGATTTATAGTACAATAAGTTATATAGTCAGGCTTTTCACGTAAATAAACTATGTAATTTCAAAATGGGTTCCAAAGCGCAGCTACTTATATAATATTTTATACAAAAAAAAACCTTCCCCAAAATGTATGGATTGATATGAGTTTTATGTATAACAATAGAAATTTAATTTATCATCATAAGGAAAACTGTTGAGGATTATTGTTATTTTTAAATCTAATTAACACATTATTTAAAAATATTAAAATCCAATCAGATCTTATTGTATAATATAGTTTGTTGTTCGTCTGTATTCAGTTTTGTGTAAATTCCTTAAGATGAATTAGAATTTATTAAGTTATCTTTTCATATGTAAATTTATTATGAGTCTAAAAATAATGATTTAGATTAACTTTTTTTATTTATATTTTCAACAATATTATATTATTTCAGTATCAGTTATTAACATGCATATTGAAAGCCTATGTTAGAACTGCGTACAACATTTGACTATACTGTAGATATCTTCGACAATTAAAATGTACTTATACATCAAATTTCAGATTTTGATAGAGGTTTCAATCTAAGCCCACAAATGCTGTTATCGGTAACCAGCACTTTAGCTAGAATTGATACTGTTCTTTTAACTGTTCAGAAATTAAAAAAAAAATTGTATTAAATAGCTAAGTATGATATATAAAATCATGTTTATAATATATTATCATTGAAAGTATAGTATTACAGAAACCAACAAGGTGAGAAATGTGTCACCTCAGTTGTTTTTATACTATATGTGAAGATATAATAAATATTTATACATAAAGTTGTCATATTAATTATTATCGGACAAACACTATATAAATTAATTAGTCATACTACTGATTAAGTGACTGGGCTAAAAAGCTTGTAATTAAACAAATTATTTATCATAATTTCCATATATTGTAATTCTTATTGGTAAATTTAAACTATTCTAATAGCCAGACTTGGTGTCTCAAGTCATAAAAGAGAAAGCTTTTATATCATTAAGAAGTTTGTTCATTTCGAAATCTCGGTATTATAATTAGTATGTACGTATATATTATGTATATTATGACCGACAGTACGTCACGTCGGCGAGTCAGATACATTAGTGACTAACCTTAGTGAAAGTCTGACGATACAAAAAAAAACTATACGTGAATCATCCTAATATATGAATCATTAAGTTACGACGCCTAATTGAACGACAAATAAGGAAATCAAAATAATATTCAACGCGATTACTGTAACGATAGTATTGACAAATGTTAGATTTATTTGTCTAGTGACCTTGACACTGTCATAAACTTTTAGTATTTATAAAGCGGTTGAGGGAAGGAAAGGAGACGCCCAGTACTGAATTCGCCCCAAAATAGACTCAAAATGGATGTGACAGGCGGTCGGCTATACCATATATGGTCAAGTGGCAAGGCGACTGCGCGACGTAGCATTGCCTCGTCGGTTCGATGCCCTCTAGCAGTCTGGCGACTGATAACTAGTATATCACGCAAATTAACTGCCTCCGTGTACGGACCTCGACACAGCTCGTCATAAAAGGCGGTGAAGTATCGTAACCTTTCAAATGCGTGAAATTTAACACCAATGCCAAAGATACATCAATAAAAAGTACTTATTATCACTGATAATTGACTCTCCCGGTAATTAACGGGATAAGGGACACAACACGTGGCATAAAATCACTGAACGATGACAAGTATTTCGTCGAAAAGGCGTGCGAAGTCGGCAAAGGGTTGTGCGAAATATGGCCGATGGCGGCACCGGTCGTGCACAGAAAATATTAGTAAATGCGGCAATTTGATATGCATCAACACTCCCCAATAATGTAAAACACAGCACGGTTACAATACACTAAAATTTATTTTCATAACTTACCATTTTTTGATGTTATTCACGTAAATTTTCCACCACTAACTTCACCGACTCCACGACAACGGCGACCGGAACGACACTGATTCGGACAGTTGGCTAAACCTTATTTTGTGGCAACCAATGAGCGCATGTGTCAAAATTGTACGAATGAATCAATACACTATCTTTTTTATTTCAAATAAATAATATTAGTCACAACTAAAATTTGGAATGATTAATTGTAATAAGTAAATTACTTTGTAGTTTTAAAGTAATAATAACAATTTAATACTTAGTAATGGAATTGACAATTATTAATAAGAAGTTGACACAAGACGACAACTTTTCAAAATACTAGCAGCTCCGTTGTAATTTGCAATATCACTACAGAATTTATAATGATAATTTTATTTACAGGATGCTTGGGTGCGGCAAGATAAGATAAAATGCATAAGTCTTTACAACGTAGAGATATAACTATTTTTAAGACTTCACGTTTGATTACTACTTGAAAAGTGAGTCACTGATGACGATAAAATTCTAACCAATCGACATTCAGTATTCAATAAATGCCCATATAAGGACTGGCGGATATTGCTGCAAAGTAGTACGGACATACAAATTTTCGCGGGCAAAGAAAACATATCTGTTTATTCTTTATATTAAAATTGTAGCAATCATAAAGTAGAAAATGACCTTAGTTTGAAGATGTTACTTATAAGCATTAAACTAATTTTATATTAGCGGTTTGGTTTGGTTTTTTAATAAATTCGGAAATACTTATTGCTTTAAAATCGCATTTTAATAAGAACTATTAATTACTTGACACTAGTTACCTACATATATTACTATATACGGTAAAATGTTCGTCGTTAAGTGATGTTTACAATAATAAAGCGTTATTTTATTCTTGGTACTTTTTTTAATGTTGCCAGAGGCAGGCTACCTGTTGGTAAGTGGTCCCCACTGTCTATATAGGGTACGACCCTATATCGATAGACAGTGGGAACCACATGTTTATTATTCCCACCACCAGCGTCATCAAACTTGAAACTTAGGACCTAATCTAGTTAGTTCAAAAGCCGCCAGGCTTCTGAAAATAAATCAAAGTAATAATCGGCCATTTTATAACAAAAATGTTTTTTTTTTTTTAATTATCAAGCAATGACATATAAAATTATATATACGAAATAGGATTACACGAATAATTAAATATAATAAACAAAGACAGTAATTAAAGTAAAATTTTATTAAGTAATGTGTAAACATGACTTTTTTATGAAAAAAGATTCTTTTAATAAATTTCTATTTATCTATCAAAATATAACAGGTATTTAATGTCATGTTAGTTTCCGAATAAGTTTTGTGTAACAATGACTTTGCGGAATGCTTTTCGAGGAATTATCATCATTCATTCAATACAATAAAACAACACATATTTCAAAATATTTTATTTCAAGCATTGCCCACATATTTATGGTATCTTTTATACATGGTGTACATATTTGTTAATGTCATTTGTCCCACGGAGCCAGCTAGAGCTCTTCTCAAGAAGGCCATCGCGTATGTTGAATCAGAAACTTGAATTAACAGTGCTATCGAATTTTCTAGATGTTGTCTGACCATCTTCGGCGGTGGACTGCTCTCGAGCCACGTGCATATATCGGCTACAGCGTATGCTGATATGCGTGAGACGTGTGTCTTGCGCTTGCATATTGATTGGGTTAATCTGTGGAATAATTATAATTAAATTTAATTAAGTAACTGACAACGCTGAGTACAAGCGTAATATGAAATATTTTAAATATCGAAAAATATCTGTGCTAATGTTATTTATTTTATGTAAATAAATATGCTATTGCTTTTAATTTTTTTTTAGATGTGTTAATATTTTAATTTGACGGTGGTATCATTCATACAGCCTTAAATAAATAACGAATTAATGTTGTAACACCGAAATAAATATTAAAAATAAATCTATTATTAAGATTACAATAACATTATTTAATTGAATTGGTTAAAATTAAATTTTACCAATACTTATCCTGAAAACTTTGAACCAACAATGTGAGCGTGTGATTGTGAATACTTTGATAAAAACAAGACAAACAGCTATGAAAGCTATTATAATTCAAATAATATATAAATAACTACACAGATTATTCATTTATAACGTTAAAATATTTAACATATATATAATCAGTTTGTTATGTCATAATATTGTGTGCATGCAATTCCAATAATTAAATATTTTTGAAGTTGATATGGCTGTTGGCTAGTTGCTGTAACTATACAACCACTTTTTTATTAATGTGATAGATTAGTCTTTTGAATACATATATTATTATACTATAATATCCTTACTTTTCAATAGAATGCGCCATTTCAGCTAATTTATGTTCAACGGATTTATCAGTAAGATCTTCCTTTGTTGCTCGCTCGCACAAACACAGTACTAACGCTTTGTAGCTCTGCATGTAACACGGCCATCTGAAAAGTTTATTTGAAATATATAAAATACAGTTTAAAATATGACTTAATTTGCAATAAGGAATAAAGAGGAGAGATATGATCAAGTTGATTATAATTTATAATATGGAGGCCATTTATAATAATTTATTATACATAATTTTGTTTTTTTTATTACTTTTTTTTATCATAAGATGATTTTGATTTTGACAGTCAGATTTTTCAGTACTACATTTACCGATGACTTACTTCTCCTGTTGTATTCTCTTTTTCATCCAAATACGCCATGCTAATATTTAACTATATCTATGCATATATCTCAAGGTTTATTTGTTTTATTTACCGCAATGCCTATTTAAATTGACACCTATTATCTAAATCACAGAATAATTCATTTTTTAGTTGAAAGATTGAAAAACATGAATAGTGAATAGTAAAGGGGCTTCTTTAACCTGTACATATGTACATATATTCTTATATGTATCATTTCAATTAATAGAACAATATAACAAAAAACAATTATAATTTTTTATATTTTAATATAATCACTTGAATCCAATTTCATTCCTCAGTTAATAGTTTGTTTCAATCTTTCAATTATAATTAAATAATTAGTATCAAGGTACAAATAGTATTTTTACCTGTCTTCCAAAAGTTCCTCCCGAGACAGCAGCAAATAATTTAATATGGCAACACATCCTTCAAACAATATATTAAAACCTTGCCAACTGACTTCACACCTTGTGTCTATTGTTTTACGGCCCAAAATGTAATGGAACAAATGTTGAAGTTCAAAAATGGCGTCTAAGAATTTAAAGTCCAAAGTTATCTGAAATATAATTAAAATGTTTTACGTTAAATAAGTGATTTCATATAAACGTCGGTTACTGAAACGGATAAAGCGAATGTGGACGAAAGCGCAAGCTTTAGTATGTCATAATATGTCCTTTGGAATTTAAAGACGCTTTTACTACTTCACTTGCAAGACTTTTTTTATTGTATAGGTTGACGAAAGAGCATATGAACCGCCTGATGGTAAAGTGGTCACCAACGCTCTTAGAGAATGGCGCTGTTGGCTATATTAACCATTCCTTAAGTCACCAATGCGCTACCAACAGTGGCATAGCTAGGTGAGGAAGGGCCCCGATGCATAGAAAAAGAACCGGGCCCTCACCCCTTCTTTTCCATGCCACTTTAACTAATGATTATCCTTTGAAATTATAGATACCAAATATGAAATCTTGTGCGTCGTGGTCGTGATTTTCTAGCTCCCTTCAAAAGCTTAAGGTTTAGGGGCCCTGGTGCATTGCACGACCTGGCTCTACGATAGCTACGCCACTGGCTATCAACCTTGGGTACTAAGATATTATCTCTCTTGTACCTGTAGTTACACTGGCTCACTCAGCCTTCAAGCCGGAACACAATTGAGTGCTGTAGTTTGGCGGTAGAATGTCTTTAAGTGGTGATGGGTGGTACCTACACGGCTACCTACGGACTTGTACTAAGCTCTACCACCAGTGGTAAAACCACCTTAAAAAAATAATATTACCTTTTTAGCCGCCAAAATAACTTCAGATAGAATATCCAAATCGTTCTTTAATAATTCACAAATACAATCTTCAATTGTAACCACATTGGATACATTAGTATTCTCCTCAGTGATATCATCGTCGCCATTTTGTGAGACGCCATTTTGTTGTGTGACATTTTGAATTAAATCATAATTTTGTTGTATCCAAAATCTTATGTTCTTCGTTGCACGGAATATTAATTTTGTTACGGCAATGCATTTTGGTCCAATAATATTAGCTTTTAAACAATTTATCCACAAATATTTTGATACCTTTCTGGCTGTTAATTGAGAGTTTGTTATTTCTGTATTCTTAAGTATTATTGAAGGTTTCTGAAAATATAAGCAAATAAATTAAATTTACAATTATTAACCTCAAAAAAATATATATAATACTGCAATAGTATATATAATCACAAATCAATAAATTTTATGACATCAAACTATAGTACGACACAACTTAGATGTAGCATTGGCAATATCACGCCGTTCAATGCTATGCGTCGCTATAGATTCTCGCGTCAGTTCAACACGAGAAAGCAACTGTCTGACGTGTCAAATAATATATGTCAAATATTATATAGGGTCTTATAATATTACAAGTTATTACGTTTGTGTAAAGATTATATTCACTTAAGAAATAAATATTGGTAATTTGGGATAGCGTACTTAATTCGGATGTAATCGGTTTTACGAATTTTGCCGATGCTACATATAAGTTGTGTCGTATTATACTCTCATATGTACCTTTAATAGCGCCAAATTCGATAAGTCCCCAACAAAATGGTTACTGAAACATTCAACTGAGGACAATTCAGCTAAAAATTTCAATGTAACCGACATTTCTTCTAAACAATTGTTATTAATTTTATTATTTTGATCGTATATCAATAACAATCTTGCTTTTATGCTGTTCCATGTCTGAAGGAATAGTTCATCTTTCTTTTGGAATATTTCGTGAGTTTCTAGTTTTTTTATGTATCGCAATGTTACATTTAAAAGCTGTATGGATGAGTCTACTTGTTGGTACTTCGATGTTGGACTCGCAATGGCTTTGATCTGAAAGTAAAAAGATTATTTCAGCTTAGATGGTTATATTTATATGAAAGGGGGTGGGGATTAAAGTAATAGGTGTTCCCTTTCTGTGATGTCAAAACAATTTTCGTATTTATAATAATGTTTTGGATGTTATAATTTATATAAAATAAGTATTATATCAACTTGATTTAAAAAAGTCGAGATCTGGCGGTCTTTAAGTTAGTAAAAAAGTAAAGTAACAGCCTGTAAATTTCCCACTGCTGGGATAAGGCCTACTCTTCCATTAAGGAGAGGGTTTGTTACGTTTTCCACCACGCTGTTACAATGCGGGTTGTTATAATGCATATGTGGCAGAATTTCGATGAAATTAGACACATGCAGGTTTCCTCACGATGTTTTCCTTCACCGCCGAGCACGAGATGTATATAGATATAGCGGTGCTTGCCTGGATTTGAACCCGCAATCATCGGTTAAGATGCACGCGTTCTAACCACTGGGCCATCTCAGTTATCAGTTTTAATTTAGTGCATATTAGTGTATTAAGACTTTTTATTTAGAGTATAATCACATATTTTTGAGGCACAGAACAACCTTCAAAACACTGATATTATATGTTTAATATGAATTCTATTAATCCTGAGCAATGACACGTAAAGTAGAAACCCATGAGAAATCTTAGTCAGATTACCATTAAGCTGGTCGTGCACTATTTAAATGTATTAAAGGTCAATACTAATTAATATTAATAAGTTACCAGATAGTATTTTGTTCTTAAGTTAACAAGAATGTAATGACTATTATAATTATTCTTGGCTTTTCTTTCTTTTTTTTAAACTGAGAGTTACTTTAAATGTAGTATTGGGCAAGTAGTTTTGTATTTCATAAATGGGAATTTAATTTTAACATTTTAACATACGACGTCTCGTGTTCTACACAATCAAATGCTTTAGATAAATCACAGAATACTCCAATAGCATTCTGTGATTTCTCCCAAGCATCGTAAATATGCTTAAGAATCGCAATTCCCGCATCAGTTGTTGATCGACCTCTTGTAAAACCAAATTTCTCACTATGAAAAATAGTATTTGTAACAAAATGGATAAGAAGTCGATTTAAAATATTTTTTTCAAAAATTTTACTTAAAGATAGGAGTATAATATATGTATAATAGGAGAGATATATAAATGAGTATATAAATGTATAATAGGAGTATATGAGTATATAGTTGTATAATAGGAGAGATTAGTATACGGAGTATTGAAATAGGCCTGTAATTACTGGGATCGCTTCTATTTCCATTCTTAAATAGTGATAAGACTTTATTACGTTTTAACAAGTTAGGGAATGAACCCGTGTCCAAATTCTTGTTAAAAATTACTGCTATATACGGAGCAATATCGTATATGATGTTATTATTTATAAATTTTACAGTCATATGTACATACCGCGTTTTTAACGAAAAATGTTAATCCAGACCATAGACAATTTAAATTTTTTAATTCTTCCGCATCAGTTGTTTCGCAACACTTCAGTAAAGTCAAAGAATAAGCACCCATCGCGTTAAGTATTGCTATAGTATTATCTTCTACATCAGTGTTGCCAGATTCATCTATATGACTTTTGCTGAAATCCATATTTTTAAACGATTCCAACATTCTCTTATTCAATTTTTCTTGTAGATTTGCTAATATAGATCTAAAAGCACTGGTCGTTATGGCTTTCTTTTCTTTAGCAATCAACGGTAAAATAAGACAACTTATTTGAAAAACATTATCACCGAAATAATCCATATTCGATTTATTCTTTTTAAGATTCTTCAAAAGTATATCCACAATATTTATGACTATTTCTGAGTCAGTTTTAACTTTCTTTACAGCTGATTCCAATATACATTTTATAATAAGCATATCATTTGAAGTTTTGATTTTCAATTTCAACAGTTCTAATATTTTAGCATCTTTAAAGTCAAATATAAAGTCTACGGGGAATATTTTAAAAATATCAGGGTATTTCGGACTCAATTCATAAATACTCTGCAATATATAATCTGTGCTCTTTTTAATTTTCTTATTTTGGCAGCAATTTTTCAAAATCAATAGAACAAAAATTGCTGTTAATTGATAATTTTCTTCCAGATAATATATCTGTAAATGTTTTAAAATATCCAGAGAAACTGTTATGTCATCCGGATTAATTACTTCCTGGTTGAAGAACATTTTGGGGTCGTTATCATTTAAGAATGATGTTATTTCAAAACCTGATTTGTTCAATGCCTTAGATAAAGTATTCATATTTTCTATACATTCTGTAATGTTTTTAGCTACTTTCAGGACAAGATGTTGCAATAAATCCTTGTTCATACTTATCACTTCATTTTTAAATATTTCTGTACACGGATCATTTTGGTGCAGTTTAATGAGTGTTTTAGATGCTTGTTTCAATTGGTTCCTGTCAAGATTTGTAAAAATATTCTTGGTTATATAACTGTTTGTTAATATTTCTGGGTGATTTGTTATTTGTTTGATTAAATTTGTTTTAATCTCTGATGTGTTTTCGTCTGTAGTGTGTGATAAAAGTTGCACTGCCATGGATTTTGTCAAGAGAAGTTGGCTCTGAAATTGCGATTAAAAATATAGTATAATAATATTCAAATATTACATACACTGAAATATATACACGGTTATTGGTAATTCGACGTATATCCGTTAGGAGGTGATAAGGGTGACTATTTGCAATAATTTTAACCCCCATATTTATAGCGCAAAAATAAACCATTTTTTAATTATTACGTTTATTGCTTCAAAATTTGTCAATAATGCAACTTCAAAAATAAAAAAAAGGTATCAATTAAAATCTATTTTTTTCTTTTGTTTTATAAAAACGATTAAACATTTTTTATTTGTATTAAGTATATCAGTTTAGTAAGTAATATTTTTTTCATTGTTTTTTTTTTAGTTAATTTTGTGAGAATTTTAAAGAGCGACCTTTAGTACGAATTCGTTCATGATCGTATAAGAAGATCCACCCGCGTTCTTTATGGTAATTTTATTTCGATTGATTTGAAATAATTTCTTTCTTTTTATACATTTTTGGAAAGCTAATAACACGGTTATATTTTTAAAATAATCTGCAGGTCAAGTTTCGTAATGATTTTTATAGTTTTTAAGGCATTTTTGAGGGAAAAAAAATCAAAAAAATATTGAAATCATATCGTTTTCCGCTTCTCATTTTTAAATTTGGGCCGATAATGGTTGTTTAGATATTGACAAATATCCAGTGTTTATTCATTTTTATAAATCAGAAGAAAAAAAATTGATTTTTGTTGATAACTTTTTTCTAAATAAATTTTTGAATTTGCATTTTTGACAAATTTTGAAAAAAGCTAAAAAAGTCGGTAACTCAAAAATGGTTCACTTTTGGATTATAGGGGTTAAAATTAATGCAAATAGTCACCCCCATCACCTAACGGATGTACGTCGAATTACCAATAACCCTGTATACATCAATAGTCTTGTGATAAAGATACATACCCAAAGTAACTTTTCAGTATCATCTTGTAGCTTTGATGTAAAGACAATCCATTCATTCTTAGAAATGAATGGCAATAAATCACTTTCTTCGATATTTAGTTTAGTGTTGCTATACTTTATATTAAGTAGTTTTAAACGAGAAACACTCAAACAGAGATTCAGGAATGAAACTACTAATGTTGAATTCTGAAAATGAAAAAGAAATATGTAAGACTTTATTTTAGAAGATGTTTATTAAAGGGAATAAAACTTGCCAATTTATCAAGGCAATCCAGCAGTGTTCCACAAGGGTTCATTTTAGTGACGATGTTATTCCTAAGTTATATTAATGAATTTATTGAAGTAACTAATGCCAGAATATAGTACAGATAATTAAATTTGTAAAAGATGAAATGAAACATGATTTTGCAAGCAATGGATACTTCTCCTGGGATATTTTCAACTTATCTTGGGTGTAAATAACACATAGAATAATTAATGGTCTCAATTCCAGGCTCTTTGCACTGCCTGTGTATTGTTATATATTTTCTCATGGTTTAATACTAATCATTGATATTTCACTAACATTTAAAGAAATGGCGCCATAGTTTAAAATTATTACCAATATTTATGTCTAATAGAAAATAGTGATAAATGTTGTCACATTGTAAATGTTACTTACATAGTTCAATTTTAAGATACACTCTCCGAATTTGTTCAGACACTGTTCTTCAAAAGTCTGAAAAGCCATCCAGAAATCGTCTGCAATGTGAAGTGGTACTGTATGATCCGCCATTTTGTTGTGATGCAAGAAACTGGATAAAATGGCTGATATCATTTCTGCGAGTGTTATAATTGATGGACCTAGAATAAAAATATTATTATTTTTCTCAAAATATTAAAAAATATGCCCAATAAATAATAAAATGATGGGTTACATACTGACAAATCCTTCTTCAAGCATCATAAGACAGTTTTCTTCAAAGTCTTTCTGGAG
The DNA here is from genome assembly GCF_905220365.1 of Vanessa cardui. Classification (NCBI taxonomy): domain Eukaryota; kingdom Metazoa; phylum Arthropoda; class Insecta; order Lepidoptera; family Nymphalidae; genus Vanessa; species Vanessa cardui. Next base: position 3,003,728 of record NC_061148.1, read on the forward strand.
AGATATTAAAAGTTCTTTGTTCTGTCTGAACATCAATTCTGAAGTCAATTTACCGTACACATCGACACACTCTTGCGGAAACACATCATGTCCTGTTATAATTTTTCCAATGATTTTATTTGAATTATCTTCACCATTATTTAAAGCCTCCTGTAATTTTTGCTTCAGTTCAAATTGTTCCACATTCGATGCTTCTAAGTTGATTTTCAAATGTGGTATTATTTGGTTCAGAAAATCCATACCCCTGCTGAGTTTGAATAACGTTTCTAGCAAACAATTCATTGTTTGCGTATATGTTTCTAATATATCTGGGTTATTTTTTTTCGCCGTCATGATATGTGGTAATATTTTGTCAATTTTCTGTTCAATCAAAGTGGGGTCTAGTCTTATGGCCGTTTTTATTATCTGTAGCGTTGTTTTGTCGAGTTTCCCTTCCAATTTCAACTGACCCATCATAACAATTTGCAAGAAAGATATGAAAGTCTTTTTAATTTCCACTTTCGAGACTTTATCTCCCAATGTATCAGTAAGTCGTACACTTATATCAACCTCATTTCTGTGTAACACTTGAAGCATGTTTAAAAATAAGTTACGTTTGATCTTTTCAGAGTTATCTTCGAAAATTATCGGTGGCATTACCATAGCTGGCATTAGATAATTTTGAGGCATGTTCAATGAACTAACAACCATTATATAGAATGCGAAGATAATTTGGCTCTCATTGCCATAGCATGTGACAAATGTGTTAATGAAATCAGATAAGAATTTACTATTCTTTTCTGTTCTGTCTTTTGGGAAGGTAAAGAATGTACTCATAATCTTTATAACTGATTGTACGTTATCTCCTTTTTCAGCAATAAGCTCGTCAATTTTATCTTTCCGTATTAGATTCAAGAGAAAACTTAAAAAGAATTGCTTTTTGGTAACAGGAAATAGGATGACTCTGCACATATCTATTACTGGATCATGACATTTTGTGTCGAGGAAGTTAAATATTGTTTCCAAATTTTCTCCTTGTAAAAGTTTAACTATAAATTCCAATTTCTTTTTTGAATCTCTATAATATCTGATGATATTATTGAATATTTTCTGAACATCATGCTCATCGGTATCACTGTTTAAGTTTTGAAGTAATGTTGTCGTTAGAAACAAATAGTCATCTATTTGTAATTTCAGTTGTGGTGAAATTTTATCGTTTTCTAAAAATGTTATAATGTATGATACATCATCATTTTGCAAGGGATTGCTTCGGAGATACTGTGAAATAATCTGAAATAATAAATTTTACTATATATTAATTGTGTGTTATGTCATTACAATATATTATTTGACACTGAATTGATGTAAGATTAACAGATTTGTTAAACAATAGCGTTTTATATATTAACAATATCTTCAAATTAAAGTAAGGATATAAGAGATATTCTATTTCTGTTTTCCTCTACCTTAAGGTTGCCAGGAAGAGATCGCTGTCTTAGCGATAAGGACGCCTCTTGTACATCTTTCCTAACCATGTATATGTGATTTATTTACTGGTGTACAATAAAGAGTATTTAGATTTGATTTGATATAAATAGAGGTATATTTATAGTAAAGCTGCTTTCAAATTGTGTGGAATATGTTAGTTTTGTTTTCGTATCATTAGTCTTTGGACTGGATTATGTAAATATTTATATGATAGATCATTATAAATATATTGTATTGTTGCAAAACTTTGGCAATGACTTACAATGAGACCTTGTTATACCACAAACTCTACAAATTAATACTTTTTATTTAAAATTTAATACAGTAAGCAATGTAAATATTTGTGACATGTTCAAATTTCAGTATATACCAATAATTACCTTGATTAGTTTCAATTTTAATTTCCCAGTCAAGTCGTCAAAATTGTTCAACCAACCCAATATATCACGAAGATCTTTACTTGCTAATTTGTTAGCTTGTACCAGTTCGTCTAGCCATTCTGCTACAACACGTTCCTTGGGTGCGGTTGGTAAGTGATAGGACTGGACCACATTCTTGGCTAATTTGAGGCGTTTGGGCAATGATGCACTGTCATCTTGGAGGCGACGTTTTAATTCTAAAACGGTAAGATCGATATTATTACCACACGGAAATTTAAAATATTTTTATTCCTCTTTTCGTGTTTTAAGTACAGAAATACTCCATAGCAAAGCCTACTTAATGAAATTAAAATTTATACTAAAGTTAGTTAAACATACACAAGTAACAGTTAGTAAATGTTACACTGCTCCAATGCATGTATATTAATATGCATGCTTAAAAATATATTACGATTTACAATATCTTTAAATCTTAAAATCAGTCCGATAGATAGGTTATAAAATGTGTTGTTTACAGTTTTGAGGTTATAAAAAATGTATACACACCATTTAGAGGATACTGCGACATAATGTATTATATAACGTATTTTTAATAAAAAAATATGTACATTAATACGTATGTATTAATAAGTTAAACTCAGTATTTTGTAAAAAATATAATATAACACATTTTGACATCTGCTGTCGATTATTGTTGTTATTTTGACATTTACATTTGAGAATTGGTGTATTTTTAAATATTTTTCTCAAACAAAATGCGAAGGTATTGCACCATACAGCCAATCTATTCTATACACTATAAAGAAAGGTATTAAATATACCAAATGCTGGCAGTACTTTAAAGCTGATATCTAAAATTGAACAGTAATTTTGATGCACGTGATTAAAATAAATCGCTAATGCACTGTAGAGTAAAAAGTTATATGAGAACAAAATCCTTTGGCAGCAGTACATTAGATTTGTGTTATAAAAAGCATTGTGACTAATGTCTAGCGTTATAGTAGAGATGTATTGACAATTATCAGTTAAAAAAAAAATGGGGTTTGATACGATTTCCTCTGATAATCTGATATTCAGAATAAACATTATGAATACCTATTTTATTATTTTCTAAATAGAGGCGCATAATAAAATGCCACCTGAGAGCTTGATAACAAGCTCTGAATATGAAAATAATTATATTACATATATTTAAATAAATTTGTACCTATCAATGCAAAGCCAAGGCGGAATGCTAATATTTATTAATATTTTTTTAATTATTAGAGTGGTTTTATGAACTTTCTACACTTATAATAGACAGAATCTATCACTACCACATCAGCCCTTAGCAGTTTTATTCACGGTTTTTAGTGTTGTTTAGTAGTTTAGTACAATATTTTTATTAAAAATAATTTTGATAGTCAATTAAGTAATTCATACAAGCCCGGTAAAATTTGCAAACAAAACCATTATTTTAAAATTATATAAATTAATATATAAACTTATCAGAGCTGCTATACAATACATATACAATGATATCATATCCCGTACTTATTAATTCCGGCTAATGCCACTTAACATTCCTATTAATATCTATTTTTATAATTAAATAATACACAGAGTAGTTCTTTAGGTAAACACGTGTTAATTCCTTCCACCCACATTAAAATGAATAATTAATTGCGAGCAATGCCCCAATGAATACATTGCTTGTAATAATAAAGTTGACTCGCCTTCGGGGAAAAAGTTATGCATGAAAAGTATCTAACGTTAAAATTAGCATCATGTTTAAAAATAAATCTCTTGATAATTCTCTTGTATTTAAATGTCGATTATATATATAAAATTTACTTGGTGGTAGGGCTTTGTGCAAGCCCGTCTGGGTAGATACCACCCACTCATCAGTTATTCTACCGCCAAATAACAGTACTCAGTATTGTTGTGTTCCGGTTTGAAGGGTGAGTGAGCCAGTGTAACTACAGGCACAAGGGACGTAACACCTTAGTTCCCAAGGTCGGTGGCACATTGACGATGTCAGGAATAGTTAATATTTCTTACAGCATCATTGTCTATGGGCGATGGTGACCACTTACCATCAGGTGACCCATATGCTCATCCGCCAATCTATACCATAAAAAAAAGGAAAATAACTAGCCACCCGCCCCTGTTTCGCACGGTTGCAATGCTAATACTAAATATTCTGCAGAATGCCTTACAATGTTCACAGTTTTTCAATCATTCTCTTCTATATCGTGCATGTATTATAAATATAAATCTACCTTTTGAAACAATACATCTACTAAAAAAAAGGCTTCGAAATCCTTTGTCTAATTTTAAAGATCTAAGCATACATAGGTACAGACAGTGGTAAGCGACTTTGTTTTATACTATGTCATGATGTTCACTGATCCAGTGGCATGGCTTTGCTGAATAAAAGCTGTAGTAAGTCTTTGAGAAATCACCTTAAACTCATTTTAACACCACTGGGCTTGTTAAGCCCTGACCCTGCTTCAAAACAATTGACACGGATGCCAAGGCTACCGTTAAAGAATTGTCCGGGTGATTTTGGCAACCTTGAAGCTCGTACCCAGCCTGACTTGGGCCAGACAGAGAGAGCCCATTGCACCGTTTGGCAATAAAAAACAAATTACTCCTTTGCAGTGGTATGGCGGCCATTGGGAACAGTCGGAAAAGTATGGCAAGGTGATTTTCGTGAATGGCTACTCGACGATAATTAGCTATGCAAAAATTAGCCTGGTACAAATGGTTGAATTGTTTTATTAAAATTAACGTATTCGCGTCGGTATGGTGGGCTGTAAGCCAAATCCGAGAAGTATGGCTTTACGCTACCACCTACTTCTTTTTTTTCGACTATCTGAAAACACAAGCTTTTTTGTGGAACAAATCGTTCGACACACGTTATTTTTATTACGCATTCGATTAATGCCCACGCGAGTGGGCCGCCGGTGCGAGCGCTACGACCATCATTTTCCTTTTTGCCTTTACGTGATTAGACCCCTGAAGAACCGCCATAATGGTACAAATGACCAAATATTTTGTCTGATCATCTCCCGGTCTATTAACAGCTAACATTTTTACAAAATTCATGTTGATGATGTAGCTCTTTAAATGCGAATGAAATAAAACATAGGTAAGTTTCTGAAATATGAATACACAATAACAATATATATACACAAAACTTGACAATCCAGAAGCTATGCTAAAGGGAAAGTGTTTGACAGCATATATATTTCAAGACTTCTTAAAAATACGACATCTAAATAATAGGATTCCAAAACAGTTTTTTTAACCATTGACGACCTCTGCGGTCGAGTGGTGTGTGGTGTCCACACCACTTTTTCACACGGTTTTCATGGGTACGGCACTCGAGGTCCCGGGTGCGATTCCCGACCGAATCGCACTTTCCATCAGGTGAGCCTCCTGCTCGTTTGCCACCTATGCCATAAAAAAAAAAACAAAAAAAAAAATCGATGTAGAAGGTTTATTAGTTCTCTATGCCATCTTAGGTCTGGGTGCTTGTGGTACCTTCGTTACTTCTGATCAGGAATCAGGGATCAGAGTAATGTATGTGATGTTGTGCAATATTTATTTATTAGTACAATATTATTTATTAACTATTTTGAACGACAGTCAACTAATTCGATATAAGTGTGTATTTTGTGTATACATAGCATTTTAAATTAACATGGTTATTTTTATTATTAAAGTTATTAATTTCGGGATATTTACCATGTTTTTATTTTTGTTCGGTGGAGCTCGATATTTCGACATTGTCTACGAATATCTTGTTCACGAGACTGAAGTTTGCGGGTAGATGCTGATAATGTTAGAGGTGTCCGTATCGAACTACCTAATTTTTTGTATAGTACGACACAACTTAGATGTCGCATCGGCAAAATTCGTAAAACCGATCACATCCAAATTGAATACGCTATCCCAAATTATCAATATTTATTTGAGTGATTTTTTTTTATTAACATAAGAATTAATAACATTAAATGCTTATATAAATATATAAACTACAACTAGTTACTGTATAAATCTTGACCGCGTGGAATGGTGGCAATAATGCCACCAAAACCAGCCCTGTCACCAGTGGAGGCAATGAGGCGAGGTGTTATACTTTTGATGAAGCTTTTTGCAAAACTACTCCAAGGGCCAAGCGTTTCGAGAGCAAATGGAACAAAAAAGCAATTTGATATAAGATACGAATATTTAATCAAAATAATATGATACTATACTATACCTAATCAATATAGCGTAATGTCTTAATAAAACATATACATATCCAGAAAATTGTGAAAGTCCCTGTATCTAAGCTAATTTAGTGGCGTTATGATTCCTAGAATCCAGATTGAGTATAGAGTACTAGAGTTTTAACAAGCGTTAAAAGCAAGCATTTCATACAGAGAAAAAATCTGGGTCAAAGGGTTCGGCATTGGAGAAGGATCCAACACTCTCAGAATATATGAGGCACAGGGACTGGAAGAAGGCTATTCTCATCAAATGGGCTACGAGTAATCTGCAATAGTCTATTTGTTTTTTTTTTAAATACATATTATATTATTAAATAGAGGTTAAGGAATCCAATAAAAGTTGTTTTTTAATTCTAAAACACTTTTGCTAAAAGTAACAAAATAAAAATTCAATAGCGTGCGAAAACGGTACTTCGACAATATGGCGCTGCACTGGGGTCGGTGTCGTCACTTTCCTGTTTTGTAATCTCTGATACATATAATCCACATACAGTAGAGGTACACACGAGGTAAACAAGCAAGTGAGGTCATGATAAATCCAACCAATCAGGAGCGTCGTGTCACGTGAGAGATGTTTAAAAAATGCATTTTTATTTACGGATTACACATCCCATAGTGATTGCAATGTCGCGTCAGACGCGACACTGTTTTTACTACATACCTTATTTTGCGTCCAATTTCGGGGTCAACCAGTTGTTGATTTCCTGAAATAATAACGATTAAGTCACGAAACTAGAATGCTAAATCAAAATAAGGCTTGTGTATAAGTATTAACAATGAAACTAGTGTTACGAGAGTAACCTTAGCCTTCAATAAGGTGTTATGACATTTGATTCTATATCATAATTTATATCACATTATTATTGCATATTATGAATATAGCAGGGGCTATTGAATTTACTTTATTACATACAATTATTTTTCTAATTATTTGATAAATAATTTGTTAAATTGTAATTAACATTATTTTATATGGCATTGAATACTGGCATGTAACACTATTTCTTATTTTAAATATGATTGAGCTGTCAATAGAAAACAATTGGACGATAGCGTGGTATTCCAACAAAAGATAGAGAGATTGAAGCATCATTGTAAAAAGATAATATTATATTGGCCATCCTGAACTACTGAAATAACACTAGTTAATCAAATATTTCACATAAGTTTCCATTCAATAGTTTACATTCAAGCTGTAGTAATATAAAATAACTTTTACATGCTATTATAATAGAGTTTCAATTTGTGTATACTACTTTAACTTTGCCGTAAATAAATTCAACTCATTGGTAAAGAAGGCGTATTATTCAATACAAGATTATATAGACGATAAAAAAGCGGGAATTAAAACCTGTTGACTTCCAGGCAGGATATATTACATACATATGTGATTGTATTTGACTAACAAGACTATATTGTTAAATGTTGAAAAAGAGTAACTACTGAGTTTCTTGCCGGTTCTTCTTGGTAGAATGTACTGTTCGACTCGGTGGTAGCTTTAATTAATAGGTATAGTTGTTAAATGACGATTTAAAATTGCTTGTAAAAGACTACTTGCTTAAAGTATATTTTGATTTGATTTGATTTAGGTAATTAAGATCTTGACTGCGTGATTGAGGATAACGCATTAATTGTAGTAAATCATTTCTTTCTGAAAATAATATTATAAATTAGAATGTTATGTTTCAGAACGCTTTTTCAAAAAATATCTCATAAACTTCGAAATTTAATTTTTTAAAATAATTAATAAGATTAAATATTAAATTTGATATAAGTTGATGAGAACTTAGATGACTTTATAGATAAAATGTATTCTTAGTGCTCACCTACGAACAATATTCTTTAATTTATTCGTAATTCAATACGGTTCTGAACAAAATTCCATCCTTAGACTTACTGCTTTAGGTGGCTGGTTGTATTTCAGTCAGTCATGGTAAAATTTTATTAAGACGATTCAAACTCAAAATTGGTAAATGTTGAGTATCTTCCCCGGTATTTTTTAAATATTTTTCAAACAAACTTTGCCCGGTTTCCTAGTTTCGCTAGTAGGCTTTGTTTTTTTGGTGTATTTTTAAATAATTAAAAGTACACCAACATTAGCATTAGCCAATTAGCGAAGCTGCTTTGGAATGATGTTCGGATAAAGAAATTTGAAAATGTATTTTATTTATATAGATTTATACATTTTGCAAGTGTTTAATTTTAGTAGACTGATAAATAATTTGACCCTTGGATAAAACTATCAAGCAATATCACCAGCCCACTGCTGTCCACTGCTGAACGTAAGTCTCCCCCAGAGCGCGCCACGCTGCTCGGTCCTCTGCATCCCTCATTCAGCTTCTACCAGCGATTCTGCGAATTTCGTCGGATCAGCGGGTCGGAGGTCGTTCTACATTACGCTTTTCGAGGCGCGGTCTCCACTCTAGGGCGGCCAGCGGCCATCGGTCTTACGACAGATATGGCCAGCCCGCTGCCATTTCAGCTCGCTGATTCTCCGAGCTATGTCCGTTACTTTGGTTCTCTCACGGATAACCTCATTTCTCATTTTATCCGCGAGAGAGACCTATCATAGCTCGCGCCATCGCCCGCTGCGCGACACCATACGTCATCACCGGTAGGACGCAATGCTCAAAGACTTTCGTTTTTATAATCAAGTAATACGTATATGTTATTTGTTTTGTAATGCGGGTAACGGAGAAACTATAAATCCGATTAATATGATGATTGAAAGCCACTATAGATTTAGAGATGCTTTCGTTCTTGTTTTCACATATTAATAATGACTAAAATGTAAAATATAGTCTGGGGTTTCACAGGGATTAATTCTTGGTCAATTACTCTTTCTCATTTACATTAATGATCTCATCTGACGTGTTAGGTTTGTAACAATTATAATTTATATACCTGTTACAGTACAGCTAGTACAGTTATAAGCACAAAGATCATAAAGCTATTCTGTCGAAAAATGAAGGCTATTAATAAGGTGGTTGGCACAATAAATGATGACCAATATATAAAATTAAAGCCGATTTGGTTACCTTGTGTAAATTAAATTATACAAAGGCATAAAATACTCCAAGAGCTGAGATGGTGAGTGGTCAGAACTCGTGCATCTTAACCGATGATTTATCCAAAGTTATTTCAAATCCAGGGAAGCACCACTATATATATAACAGAGAGCTGGCAAGATTGTTTGGTTAAGGGTCATCATCTTCGACATAAACATTTAGGGAATAATACAACAAAACGATAGCTAGATTCGTATATTGGTTTGTTACAATGTTTTTTATAAGCTATGAAACCATCTGTCATCCTTCTTTTTCTGTCACATTTCTTGTTTTTCTAACATGATTCTCACTAGCCAGAATCAAATCTTTAAACTAAGAGATTTCAATCAAAGTCTTTAATTATCTCATGCTCCGACATATATGTGTTTAATTTGTGTTTATAATTCGTCTCGTGCTCGGCGGTGAAGGAAAACATCGTGAGGAAACCTACATGTGTCTAATTTCATTGAAATTTAGCCACACGTGCATTCCACCAATCCGCATTGGAACAGATTGGTGGAGTATGTTCCAAACCCTCTTCTCAATGGCAGAGGAGTACTTAGCCCAGCTGTGGGAAATTTACAGGCTGTTACTTTTTTTATAAAATACTCATTACAAATATAGAGAGACCTTTTCTACAGAGCACAGTAATCTATCTTAAGCAGTCGTGTCTATAATGTAGATTGGATTGAAATTAGCTAAATATATTGGGGTAGGTTTTTTCAACGGCAGTCTTAGATTCAGAAAGTGTGTGCAAGTGAGTATTAGAAGAGGTCACTTGAAAAAGTAAACAGTTCATTCGAAATCTGCCCTAAATGTAGTTTAGTTACTTAATGTTGCTAATTAAAAGAATAACTTTCATATATTGGCAATAATAAAATACTCTCGTAAGTTGTGGATTGTTTTTCGAGTAGGTCGAAAATCTTCGAAATTTGGTCAAGTGTGCACTTATTATTAAACTCATATCCAAAAATAACATTTGAATGAATAAAGTTTCATTCATAAAATCGCCATTTTGGTATGACGATAAAATTAAACACAGCCATCACGGCCACGGACCGACGCTATGAAATAGGCCAAGGAGAAATTTTGCGCATGTCCGAAAGGATTGATTTTGTCCGTGACGTCACAAAATGTCCGCCGCACCGCCGAAACGTTCAGTATAAAAAGTTAAAAAAACAAGAACCTCCCCTAGTTTCGTCCAAATGGATCGCAGATATACTTAGTTTTTCTAATACTTAGCGGCCGAAACAAAAGTTACACTTACATATTTAAATTATTTCGTGTAGGCAGTCCTTGCGTAGTCGGCTACGTCGAAATGCCATATCGTGTAGTCTTTAGAAAAATTTCCTCTATTCTAGATGCAACTATGGGTTCCTTGGCGAAGTTCGTGTGTTTATGTAAGTAGAATAAATATTTCTATTTAAAATAACTCATTATAATTTACTAAAGTGCTTCTATAAAATAATTATATAATTATCAAAACTGAAATTAGAATTTATGAATAAAATAGTATCAAAAATAAAGGTCATTTATGATAAATGTTTTCCATTCTTTTTGTGAAATTAAATTACACAAATGAGTATCTATTGTTTTCAGACCTTTTTGATTATGCAGTATTTGTGTATGTGGAAAAAGGTCAATGTTTTTTTTTTTTTAATTTATTGTAGATATATTACAATAGAGAATTAGGCGAATAGGGCAGTGACTAAAAGTTTAAATTTCGTATTTTAAATTATGTATATCTAGGATGTTTAAAGATATTAACACAGATTATATATAATGATATTTTTAGGCTACGAATTATTAAATAAATATACTAAATTGCGCTCAAGTTGTTTTTTGACTTCGTGAATAGAACGAAAAAATTTAACATGTCAAACAATTCTTTTTTTAATTAATTAAATCTGTCATGGGTTTTTATTATGAAACGTAAATATGATATGAAATTAGTTTATCGTTTTAAATAATGTGATTGATGATGACTCGCGGTTTCCTGTAATTTGTACGATTATTGACGTCATGTTCGTAAAGTTAATAAATAGTTTAAATTTTAAAGTTCTTATAGTTTTCATAGTATCTAGCAATATGTACAAATTAATGAAGTTTGTGTGAGACCTCTGAAAATGTTTTGATTTTATAGTAATAAATGAACAATTTAATTATAAACCGGTATAACAGTTTAATGAACATATTATGTTTCATTAAATTCTAACAGATACCGAAAAGTTTCAAGAAGTATTTGATCTTTCATTATTAAGGATTTATACTTATACTTGATGTATTTTAATTAAATTACACAATTTGTTATTTCATTTGGTACTATTTTAATTCAAAAATAACACAAGTAATTTTAATTTTTGTTTATCCCCTTTGCGTGACAAGACACGCTAAATAACTTTGAGATTATCTTTGAAATAAATATTCTTTTTCTTTTTATACCAATTAAAAATAAATAATATTATACAATTATAATAAGTAAAATCTTTTTGCGTCAAATTAATTTAATTAAAAGTACGGTTAATCTTTTTATTCATATGAGTCAAAGAGATTAACTGTCCATTGTAACTATTGATTGTTATATTATGATAGCGTTATATTAGTATACTAGCGCTCCGCCCTGGCTTTGCATGGCTGCAATTTATTAATAAAGGAAATGATATGATATAAACACAATTCATATATTAAGGCTCTTAGGAGAAATATCACTTACTACCAGTGCTTTTTAAATTGTATTATTAGTTCCAGATATTATTTATGACATGCAAACAAATTTATATAATTATAAAGTATATAACTAACTAACAATTCTACGTATAAACTACGTTATCATATATTTAATTTACAAGTATTCCCGTGAATTTTGCTGTGTGGCAGCACTACCTAATTAAATGTCATGTGATTGACAGGTGTCCGTGTAAAAAAAATATTGCAAATTCCGTTTGATGTCATTTAAATTTCGATGAGAGCGAACAAAGACAAAAATGGTTACGATTACTAGTAAAGAATATCGTACGGATAATTACGGATATAATTATTTTAATTTCTCTACTAAAGGTATATGATATTTAAAAATTTTGTATCGACCTCGGTGTTGTCAGTAAATCTATCTCTCCTATGTATCTGGAAATTTTCGTAAAAGCTGTGTAAAAAGTGCATTTTTTCTAATTGATTTAGTTGGCGTAGAACTTTTAGTGTCTCGTCGGGTAGATACTACTCACTCATGACTTAATCTACATAAAGATTTTGATATATATTATATTTCCATGTATTGGGATGTAGTTATGTGTAGTTTATTACTATACCTTAGTATAAATATTATTATATTGTACTTTTCCTCATTTTTCTGTATCTTTTTCTTCAATTACCTGTTTTCGTTCTAAGCTCCTATGATCTTCTGTGAGAGATCGCTATAAGCGATAAGACCGCCTTTGCGCACCATGCACTTATTTTATGTCTTGTATTTCCCCTTTTTTCCATGTGTTGTGCAATGAAGCATTTTAAATTAAAAAAAAATAGAGTACATGGTTTAACATATTGTATTAGGTTACGCCTGACACTAGTCCAGTGTGATTAAACCCCAGGTCGGAATTAC